>NW_016158347.1:0-916 GCF_001687245.7 Rhagoletis zephyria | reverse complement strand
TATATTGAGAAACATATGAACGGTAGGATGTTGAGATTTCTCTTAGATACTGGCAGTGCTAAAAATTATATTAAGAAATTACCATTTTTAAAGGGGGTTGCGGGACTCGAAAACCCGTTCACTGTAAAGACCGTAAATAGTAAACTGATCATAGATCAAAAGTGTCTAGTGAACTTGTTTAACGAGTTTTCGCATTTTTATATATTGCCTGAACTAGAATCATTCGAAGGGATAATAGGTTACGATTTCATGAAACAGATAGGTGCGGTAATAGATACAAAAAAAGAAATGATTATATTTAATAATGGAACAGAACTACTTAAATTCAAAAGCTGTGCTGAGGTCAATCAGTTGGAATTGCCTCACTCTTTGCCTTCATACGTAAAGGCGAGATTTTATGAAATTATAGAAGAGCTAAAAGAAGTGTTCGCGAGTCCAGATGTTAAGTTGTCATATAACACTAATGTTGTAGCAACCATTGGTACAACAAATGACGAACCAGTCTATAGCAAGAGCTACCCTTACCCAATGGCGGTAAACGAATTTGTGAATAAAGAAATTAGGAATCTTTTAGAGGATGGAATAATACGACCATCCAAGTCAGCTTACAACAACCCTGTTTGGGTGGTGGATAAAAAAGGAATCGATGAAAATGGGCAAAAGAAAAAAAGATTGGTTGTCGATTTTAGGAAATTGAATAGCATTACCGTAAGCGACAAGTATCCGATTCCAGACACATCGGTGATTCTTTCCAACTTAGGTAAAGCAAAGTTTTTCACAACACTGGACCTAAAAGCGGGATTTCATCAAATATTACTTCATGAAAGAGATAGAAAAAAAACGCATTTAGCATAAATAACGGGAAAAACGAATTTTGTCGTATGCCATTTGGGCTCAAAAATGCACCAAGCATTTT
>NW_016158346.1:140012-141021 GCF_001687245.7 Rhagoletis zephyria | reverse complement strand
AAATCGTATACGTGCGAACAAAGTGAAAGCAATGTTTTGAACGTGTAAAGATAAGNCAACAGCTGGTCGGTCATAGCTTTGGGAAGTTAGTTTTTGTTTGCAGAAAATTGTCTGCTTAATAAAATATAGAAAAAAACAAAGAAATCGTATACGTGCGAACAAAGTGAAAGCAATGTTTTGAACGTGTAAAGATAAGTTAAGCGAACAAATTTTAGTGCTCAATTCGGTTGTATTTTCAAAACATTTTTGCCTACCAAAAGGTTCATCAAACCAACCAAGCTACCAAAGGAGAATGAACCTACCAGTTTTGGTCCAATTGGACCAAAACGGCAACGCTGATGCTCGTCAATGAGCGAAACAGAAATCGTTTTGTTTGCACTCTTTTTGCAATTAGTAAGTCATAAGTGAAGTGAAGTGGACGCATAAAATTTTAACTCCGCGTTTTCAGTAGTTTTATATTGGAAAAGCGGCGATTTGTTATTTTAAAGTGTGTTCGCAGTGAAGAAAACTACCTGCAGTAGTGAAATACAGTGTCACAAACGTAGCGGAGTCAAGATAAGTATATAAATTTATATAAAAAAGAACATTTTCCTTTCTTTTGGCGATCCAAAGAGAAAGCCCCAAATAAAAAGGAAAATAACAAAGAGGCAGTACTTTTGGCGCGCTAAACAGCTGATCGCGATTTCAGTGATAGCGAAAAGCTCAAGTCCGTAACNTTCAGTGATAGCAAAAAGCTCAAGTCCATAACAAAGCTTTTCACAAAGCTTTCCACTGAGCTTAGCGCTGACACAAACCGAACTGTGATACAGCTTTTACCACGCGATCTGTACAGTGGTGTGCAATAAAATAGCAGTGTTCGATAGGCGTAGTTGAGGAACACATGAACGTGTATTTGTTTCCACCAAAATAAAAGAAAATAAAAATAGAGTGAAATAAAATAAAATTAAATTAAATTAAAGTAAATAAAATAAAATAAAATAATAAAATAAAATAAAATAATAAAATAAAA
>NW_016158346.1:132955-133118 GCF_001687245.7 Rhagoletis zephyria | reverse complement strand
TTTTTTTTTTTGAGTTAATATATTTTCGAAGGTAATTAGAAAATATGAAAGAAACCGAAAATAGCAAATAACGGTTACCGATATACATATATGTGATCATAAGTGGGCGGTGCCACGCCCATTTTCCAAAATTTTACCATAAACGTATTTCTTGGTAAAGAAT
>NW_016158346.1:132664-132860 GCF_001687245.7 Rhagoletis zephyria | reverse complement strand
TGCAGCGGTTACCAAGATATACACATGTAACCATAAGTGGGCGTGGCTACGCCCATTTTCCAAAAATTTATAATATTCTTATTTTTCGTCTAAAAATTGTTGTAAATATCAATTTTGAGTGAATAATCTTCAGTAGTTACTAAAATATCGAAGTTTTCGTATTTCCGAAAATTAGCGTTATATGGGATGTGGGCGT
>NW_016158346.1:40861-132561 GCF_001687245.7 Rhagoletis zephyria | reverse complement strand
ATTCTTATTTTTCGTCTGAAAATTATTGTAAATATCAATTTTGAGTGAATTATCTTCAGTAGTTACTAAAATATCGCAGTTTTCGTATTTCTGGAAATTACCGTTAGATGGGAAGTGGGCGTGGTTACTGTCCGATTTCGCCCATTTTCAATACCAACCTAGCTTGGATTAACTGAAACCTACGTACCAAATTTCGTTGAGATATATCAATTTTTGCTTGAGTTATCGTGTACACGGACGGACGGACAGACGGACAGACGGACGGACAGACAGACATGGCTAAATCGACTTCTCTATTCATTCTGAGCATTTATGTATACATTTGTCTATATCTATCTCGATTCGTTTTGGCTGTTACAAACAACCGTTATGTGAACAAAATTAATAAACCCTTGTGCACAAGTGCGCTCGGGTATAAAAAGGAAGAATGGAAACCTAGTCGCTCTAGTTACGCGGCTAAAATTTTATGCGACATCTGTTCAAAAGCTTTCGATACAATCCACCTGGGATCCATTAGAGAAAGTCGATGTACATTTGGCTGACTATTTTCTCACTGTAGTTATATTGTAATAAATTTATAATGTTAAAAATATTTTGAGTGATTCATATGAACTATGAATGAGACAATTTTGAGCGTTTGAAAAATAATGACTCTACGACGATATGACTGGTGTGACACTTTGTTAATCATCTGAAATTGCCCTTAAATGTATTTTTTTGCAACCCTGCGAACTTTAATATTGTTTTTGGAATTTTCCCAAGGTCGTTCGAACACATAGAGGCAAATACAATACTGCTTTTATCAATATGCCCAAAGTGTCGACTCTGATTGGCACAGTTAGGAATGCAACTTGTTTTCATATAGTATACAACAACAACTACAACAATTACAAATGTAAATGTTCTGGTATATGCATATTAGTGATGTTGCGAATGTGAAATTTCAGACATCCGCGGATGCGGATGCGAATGCGGATGTGATGTATTTTTAAGAAACAATTAGGTTAGTAAATTAAATTATTTAGGTAAATAAAAAATGGAAAAGTTAGTAAATTTTAATAATGCATATTTTATTTAGTGACTTGAATTTAAAAATTGGAGCATTATATTTAATAACTGACTTTTATCTTCACTTGAAGAATCTAGCATAATGGCGAGATCGTTGTTTTAACAGCGCTTGCAAGCCAAACCAGATGTGTCAGGTTTTTCTAAAGCTTTTAAAAAAAATTCTTCATTCTCATGCCTTTGGCTCTTTTAGAATTTGCGGAACCTGTAACGTCATCAGCGTTTTGCAATTTCAGTTTTTGTAATTAATTTTTAATACTTTCTTTTGCCACTGGTTTGAAAAATTTGTGCTTATAACGAAATTATTATTTTCAAGGAATGAAAATTTTTAGCAAAATTCTGTTTTCAAAGTCGTGGCTGCCAGCCGAATCGGATCAGAATATTGTTATTTTTTTTAAAGCACCCAGTTTTTAATAAGCATTTGAATTATTCGAATCATGGATGATGAGGGTATCAGACAGTTACGTAATTCTTACCTAATTAAAGATCAGACCTATAGCTTTCTAATTATTTGAGCATCGATTCGGTTTATAGCCACACGTTGACCATTTCTGCTGGAAATCCCTATTCTAGGAGTTTAATATTTGACTTTAAATAGCAAAATAGCAAAGGGGGACAGTTTACCACAGAAGCTTTTAGCCAAGGATCCAATGTACATATTCCCCTATGAAAAAAATATTGCCCGACAAGTAAACAAAATTACTGTTTTTAAAATTTTTGCAAAAAATAAATTCCCCAAATTCCCCTATTTGAAATGATTGAAACGAATATATGTAACATCAAATGTAAATAACGACAATTTGGTTTAAAATTACAGTGCACGCTTTCTTCTTTATGTTTAGTAGTTTTTTTTAAGATTGGTTAAAAAAATCGTAATAAAGAAAAGAACCAATTTCTTTAAAAAAGAGAAAACAAAAGAAGGTTATTAAAAGTACTATGTTCTCTTTGACGTACGCCTTGCTCGGTTATATAGCTTAAGAAATAATCGGCCTCATTGCGTAAGTCGTAAATTAGGCTAAGTTGTACGACTCGACAAAATAATGTTGAAATAAGTAAACAAAGGAAATCGCCGAAAACTATACATTGCTGCCAAGTTTTTTCCGTTTTAATACACTAGTCGAGTGGAAATTTTAGGCAATGCCGTGAAATTTTCGATACGATTCGACTCTCAGAAAACGACTTGTATTCGACACGACTCTCGCAATTAGGGTGAATATATGTTTAAAGCCATTTTTATCAAAGTTGATATATATGACATTTGACCAGTTTTGTTACACAAATACTCCCACAACCACAGACAAAAAATATTGGCTACAATTTGTCATTTCGTTTGTCAGATATAAGTTTTATCGATGCACTTGCACAACATTCGCATTCGCAAAAGCTCCGCATTGATTATTGCGAATGCGAATGTTAAATTAATGCGGAAGCACCGCGGTTGCGAATGCGAATATTCGCAACAACCCTGATGAATATGTATGTGCCAGGGATGTTGCGAATATTTGCATTCGCATTCGTTATGCGAATGATTCGCATAATTTTACACATTCGCATTCGCATCAAATGATATGAATGTTTTGCGAATGCGAATGTGTACATGGACAGAGAGTCCACTATAATATTATTGAAATGGCTCTAAGTCTGTCTAACCAGGGTGCGAACAATAACCGGCTTTTAGCTTCAGGCGCTAAACGACTAAGGACCGGTACAATGAGTGGTTAACACTAATCTCCGGTTAAACATAGTTATCGACGTTACCGACTCCCTCTTGTATGCATGGAGTCGAAGACGTCGATAACGATGTTTAACCGCAGATTAGTGTTAACCAGATATTGAGTAACCGGCCATAAGTAGTATATCAAGCAACATTGATGGGCCTTCAACAAGCACTGCTAAAAGTCTTATAAGCGACTTAGAAATAAATTTAAATACCTCCCGCGAAAGCGAAAATATTTGAGCACTCCACATTCCTAACATTCGCATTCGCATTCGCACATTCGCTAGTATGTACATACGTATGTTTATATGTACATGTGTACATAGGCTCCTATATCGCTAGCTTACGAGTGAAAAGTTGGTAAGTCCCCTTTTTGTGAAAAATAACATTTTCGCGTGGGAAGCAAGGAAAATTAGAACTAAATTATTTCCAAAAAGATCGGACTTTTCAAATATGTTATTTCTATTTGGCTAACGCTGTAGTATAGTGGTTAACAGTGCGTGCTACCATTCGGCAGGGCTTGGTTTCAAGCCCAGTTTCCGACCAACACCAAAAAATAAAAAATAAAACAAAGAGTATTTTCTAACAGCATTCGCTCCTCGGCAGGCAATGGCAAAGCTCCGAGTGTATTTCTGCCCTGAAAAACAGGTTCTCATAAAAATACAATCGCAGTTAAGAGCTGACGTAAAACTGTAAGTCCCGCCCCTTTGCGTGACAACGTCAAGGCGCTCGCCACAAATCTGAGGAGAAGCTTCGTCAAACATTAATATATTATGTAAACGCCAATCTATTATTATTACTTATTTCTATTCAGTGAAAGCAAATGCTTGAATCCCACAGAAGGCTCAGAAAATTCGAAAAGGCCAAATAAATACAAAAACCCTTGAACCTTCTTTTGCTTTGAATATGCAGCATGTTGTATTAATAGTTTTGCACAGTATCTACAGTCAGTCAATAAAGTTTAGGTACAGCGAATTTTTTACAATACGGGCAACTATTTTTTAAATATTTTATTTTTCGCCGATTTTTTATAAAAATATGGTTAATTCTACAACAAAAACCGCAAAAATCAAAGTTCCAAACCTTGTGCAAAATTAAAGAAAATTTTGCAAAATTTCATTAAAATTTTGCACCTTTTATTTACGCTCTCTAGAAATAAGTTGGGTATGCAGTTTTTTAGCGCATTCAATTTTACTATAATAAAGTACAAGTATGAGGAATCTAGGACTTACCATTGATATTTAGCAATTTTTTTTTGTTGAAGGGGTCGCTCATTTTCTCCATATAAAATATTATTATTATTATAACATTTATTTGCATAATAAATTATACAATAAACTTAAAGAGCTAGGCACTAACGACTAAGGTTTTCAGCGTACAGTTAAAACAATATTAGTGTTGGTTATAGTTACATCGCTAAGTACAATATTGAGTGACTTAAATATCAAAATAAATTTGAGCTGTTCTGAGAATTTTTATAAAAATCTTGATATTTTCTTCGGATATGTTTGTTAATAATTCTACCGTAGTTCTCCTATGATTGTTACAAATGTTGGTGATTCTGTTACAGTCGAATATGAGGTGCTCTATGGGGAGGTAGGCTTGACCACAAACGTTGCATGCCGGCGGGGAGGAACGAGTAAATATGTGGGAATGTGTAAGACGTGTATGTCCCATGCGGAACCGACTGTACTTTTGTAGGTCTTTTTTTTTAGAATGTTGGAGGGATATATGGCTGCTTTCCCGGAGGGGTTTATAGTTTTGTAGTGATGGCGGTAATTGTCCCAAAACTCACGTTTATCTGTTGATTGAAAGGCTCGTATGATATCTGATTTATGCTGTGTATATTTTCGCATGACTGGGGCTGAAGTGCTAAATTTCGCTGCTTTGTCTGCTACAATGTTGCCTTAAATTCCAGCATGTCCAGGGATCCATATAATTTTAATATTGTTTTGGTAACAAATGAGGATATCTCTTTTCACAAATAGAGTCATTTTTATGTAAAATGTTCATAACAGCTTTAATGCAAGAGTGAGAGTCGGAACATATGACTGTTTGCCTCTTTGGGTTTTGAACCATTTAACTGCATCGAGTAAAGCTTCCGTTTCAGCAGTGAAAACTGAACATTCATCGCTAAGTTGCATAAGTTTTATGGTTTCGTAGTTGTGGTTAACAATAGCGTATCCTGCCGTTGTTGCTGTTTTAGACCCATCTGTATAGTGGAAGAGCCAGCCGACTTCTTTGTAGTCTTCAGTTGTATTCTTAAAATGTGTGATGTAGGCATTGTTGCACGTAGATTGTTTTGGAAGGTGTATAAGGGTTGTGATAACGCTATTTTTTTGAAAAAGCCACGGTGGCGGTATGGTATAAACCTTTGACGAGGTTTAGAATTCAAAGAAAAATTCGGAATGCAGATTCTTGGAATACAGTAAATTCTTAGCTTTTGGTAATCGGTTTCTTGATATGAAGTTACTCTTGTAGGGAAGCAGTTCTTTTTCGGTCGGCAGCAATAGTTTTATTGCAAGCTTAGCCGTGTTAAGGGTTTTTCTGTCCCTTAGAGTTCCTAGTCCGCTTTCAGTTTGTAAACTAAGTAGCGGTGTAGTTCTGAATGCCCCAAGTGCGTAACGTACGGCAGAATTGTAAACAGTTTCTATAATTCTAAGCTTAGACTTTGCAATAGCTACCCCATATTCGATTTTTGAAACTAAAATTGCCTTATAATGTTTAGTACAGTATTAGGGTGTGCGTTACTATGGTAGCTGCTAATGCATTTAATCAAATTCAATCTCTTAGTTAGTGATTCTTTTAAATAATTTATGTGCGATATAAAATTGTATTTGTTATTAAGAATAATTCCTAAGACTCTTAGATCTGTCAAATAATCGATTTTATTTGAGTTTATGTAGATATCGACAGGAGTACAACGACGTTTCTTACAAATATGTAGTGCCTTAGTTTTAGATAAGGAGAGCTTAGCCCCTGTAATATTGCACCAGTCGATGATTTCGGAAATTAAAATATTAACATTGTTTTGTATTACACTTTGGTGTTTGTGGTTAATTATAACATAAAGATCATCGGCATAGATACAATGGTTAAAGAATGGGTGTCTTACAAGAATACTATTTAATTTTTCGAAAGCTATTAAAAACAGTGTGACTGATAGAGGGGAGCCCTGTGGGATCCCGTTTATCAGTGGCACTGTATTTGAATAAGAATTATTGATTTTTACTTTGAATTTTCTGTTGCTTAAAAATGATATTATAAAATTAATTATTTTTAGGCCCAATTTCCATTCTTTCAGTTGATCAACGATAGCATGAATGCCAATTCGATCGAACGCTTTTTCAAAATCTATGGAAAGCATGGAAATGTGGTTTTTGGCCCTAATATTTTTTACAATTTGGTTGTCTAAATATAATAAAGCCTCGGTGGTTCCAGAACGGCGTTTAAAAGCAACTTGTTTTGGGTGAATTAAACTATTCCTCTGTAAGAACCAGCTGATTCGTTTAGACAAAATTTTTTCGAGGATCTTGCTTGTGCACGATATGAGAGAGATAGGCCGATAACCTTCGATTTTATTTTTAGGTTTCTTTGGCTTACGTATCGGAACTATTGTACTGGTTTTCAATTCCTGTGGAATGATGCCAGTATTAAAAATGTTGTTAAACAAATTGAGAAGAAAAGTACGGGCTGGTATTGGAAGGTTGTTTAGCATAGAGTAGGCAACCCTATCGAAACCAGGAGTGTTACCTTTGGATGTTGAAAGTGCATTGTTGAGTTCTATCATCGTTATTTCGGATTCAATGAATTTGGCCGTTGGGTGGGGGGTGTATGTTATATTTCTACTAAGGGAATTTTTGCAATTAATAAATGTATAAGAGAAGTTAGAATCAGCAGATTCTGCTGACCATGTTTGTGCGAATGTCGAAGCAATTTCCGACTTACATGAAATGGTGTTGCTACTTTGGTCTTCGATACTGTTTATCGTGAAGTGAGTATTGTTGCCGTAAAGTTTGTTGGCGTGATTCCATAAATATTTCATGGATGAATTAGGGTTAATCGAAGATGTAAATTTGTGAAATGTTTCACGTTTGGCCTTCTTCACTTCTCTTTTGAATAGCGCATTTGCTCTTTTGTAGGCCATGCGATTTTCGGAATTTGAGTTGTTTTTGAACACATACCAAAGTTTTTGCTTTCTATGCTCATTGAGATTTTTATCCCACCAATAGATTTGTTTTTTTGGGGAGAGAAGCGTGGTAACTTTTTCATAGAATCATTAGCGGCAGAGATAATATATTTTTTGAGACTCGCGGCGTCTTTGTTAACATTGCTTGTTGGGCTATAATTTCTTATGTTGTACTCCAACGATTTGGAAAATCTTTTCCAATCTGCAGAGTCTGTCTTAAATATATGAGTGCAGAATGATCCCATTGGTTGATTTTGGTATCTCTTAAGAGAGATATAGATTGGGTAACGATCACTTCCGTGTGGAGAAGTGTCAATGTTCCAAGAGAGGAATGGAAGTAGGTTTGCTGAAGAAAGAGAAACGTCAATATGAGTAGGTGAGGAATGTGTTGTGAAATGGGTAGCTGATTTGTCATTGCAAACAATGAGGTTGGTGAGTTGATAAAACTTTTCTACTGTTTTACCGCATTTGTCGGTTTTATTAGAGCCCCATATCGTACTATGGGCGTTAAAGTCGCCTAAAAGAATAGTAGGGTGGTTAGTACTACCGTAAATAGTATTTAGGTCGTGAATTGTGAATCTTGTTTATGGAGGGATATAAATAGATATTATGTGATTTTCATTTCGGCGCTAAGTGTAACACCGACAGCGCAAAGATTAGAAAGGGGAGTAAAGAAATTGTGTTCTATTGATTTTTTAATAAGTAGTGCTGTTCCGCCTTTTGCGAATGTTGATTGTGTGTTACTCGTAAAGTGTTCATAGTTTCTAAGCTTATTGGGATCAAGTTTTAAATGAGTTTCCTGTAAAGCTATTATATCTGGGCATTTCCGATGAATTAGTTGTTGGAGTTCAAGTAGGTTGTTGTGGTAGCCGTTTATATTCCATTGGAGAATATTTAGGACCATAACAATAAATCAAATGAATATTTCTCTCTTGGAGCGATATATACAGAATATATCGGAAAGAGATAAAATAGCTTTAAAGGTTTTCGTCAAATTCTGACGTTTCTGCCATTTGTGAAAGGGTTGAATTCATGAAGTTGTTTGTGTTCTGGTATAAAGTAGTATTGCTGTCGTGAGTATTAGTTTTGGAGAGGCTGTTTGTGTAATGAGGTGGATTTGTTTTGTTGGAAATAAAATTTTCGGGAGAACTACTTATTGAGTTTGTTTGTTGTTTTTGGTTTAAAGAGTAAGGTTTTTGATTTGCTTTT
The DNA here is from genome assembly GCF_001687245.7 of Rhagoletis zephyria. NCBI lineage: Eukaryota > Metazoa > Arthropoda > Insecta > Diptera > Tephritidae > Rhagoletis > Rhagoletis zephyria. Next base: position 124,381 of record NW_016158346.1, on the reverse strand, counting down.
GTGTTGGAGTTTTGATTTTTATGTTTTTCGATTTCGTTTTGATTTTTGTTTTTGTTTTTTAGCTCAATTCTTTTTTATGCTTTTCGATTGCTTCATTAAGAGCTTCTTTGGGAATGTTTTCGGTTGTAGTTGGTAGATTTTTTACGATTTTTGTTGCTTCGTTAAATGTGCATTTATTTGTTACTTTTGTCTTTAGAATTTCACGCTTTTTTCTGATACTGGGACAGTCTTTGTGAAGGGCATTATGCTCATGTTGGCAATTAACGCATTGTATTTTTTCGCATGGAATCGGATCGTGACTATTGCCCGAGCATACTTCACACTTTTCTTTATTTTTGCAAAACTTTTGCGTATGGCCGAGTTTGAAACATTTTTTGCATTGCATTGGAGATGGAATATATGGATCAACCTTGAAGTTTAGAAATCCAATTTTCATTTCTTTTGGTAGTTCGTAAAGGTTGAACGATATTATATGAAGCGACGTGTTGGTTAAGGTGCCCTCTACATTTTTTTTAATTTTTTGAACATCAGTTACATCTTGATCGCGTAAGCCTTCAAGTATTTCGTCCGTAGTGAGATTTTTTAGTGGGGGGTGCAAAAATTACACCCTTTACCGTGTTCAAAGTCGGATGCAGAATGGTGGTGACCGGACAAACATTGCAAAGGTTTGTGGCTTTTAGAAATCGAGTCGTTTGTGCGGAGCTTTTTGTGAGGATTAACAAGTCGCCGTCTCTTGTGAATGAAATCCGACTAGGTTTTTCGCTGCTTATATTTTCGATTGCTTTTGAAATTAGAAAAATGTTGAAGCTCTGAATTGATTTATTTTCAATTTTGCTTAGTACTTAGTAAAACAAACGAGATATGTGGATATGAAATATTTAACACACGTGTAGGAAGAGCGAATAATACGAATAGCGAGAGTAGTCAAACACGACCGCTTTCAATGAATCCATATAAAATATTGTTTGATAGTAATTGAATGGGCTAAAAAACTGCATTCGCAACTTTTTTCTAGAGAGCTTAAATAAAAAGTGCAATATTTGAATGAAATATTGCAGAATTATATTTAATTTTGGAACTTTGAGGTTTTTTGTTGTATAATTAATCATATTTTTATAAAAAATTAGCGAAAAATAAAATATCTAAAAAATAGTTGCCCGTATTGTAAAAAATTCGCTGTACCTAAACTTTTTTGACTGACTGTACATCAAAAGTTATGTTGAGAGTTTTGTCCTGCTGTAAAATTAAAAAAAAAAAAACAAGTAAAGAAGTATAAGTTCGGGCGAAACCGAATTTTATATACCCGGCGCAGGTATCAAATATCGTCGTTTCAACTTTCTCTCAACTACCTTTGCATGATTAGCAGGGGGGTTTTTCCTAATTTCAAACGTTTTCGATAATATACTGCCTTAATGAAATCATTGAACCAAGCGGTTGCCGAGGTAGACCTTTGTAGTCAAGAAGTTGGCCCAATTCCCAAAAGTCTATAACAGTTTTATATATTGTTAAGAGATTGTTGTAAGTATTAACTTGGATTAGTTTAGTAACCTCAGCTTTTGAAATATCGGAGTATTCGTATTTTTGAAATTTACCGTTATAGGGGAAGGGGTGCAATTTTAGTCCGAGTTTTAATAATTTTCAACAAATTGTTTTTGGTTGAATTTGATGAATCGGTTACCGAGATACACTTGTATGGTCATAAGTGGGCGGCGCCCATTATCAAAAAATTTATAATAATCAAATTTTCTGGTAAGGGATTAATGCAATCATCGGTTTTGAGTGAATTAGCTTCAATAATTACAGATTTATAGCAGTTTTCGTGTTTCTGTAAATTACAGTTATATAGGAGGTGGGTGTGGTTATTTCCCAATTTCAAAGATTCTCAACAGATTTCTTAGTAGGCCCCTAAGCAAGGCTAGGACCGAGTTTGGTCAGGATTGGTTTAGCGGCTACTGAGATACAGCATTTCATCATAAGTGGGCGGGGTCATACCCATTTTCCAAAAAATTCGTAATAATATAATTTTTTACCACTTCACACATTAATTTTAAAAAATTTCCATTGAATATGTACTGAAATATCGTAGTTTTTTAATTTTTCGAAAATACCGTTACATGGGAAGCGGCGTGGTTACAGTCCGATTTCACTTATTTTCAATACCAACCTACCTTGAGTAAAGGGCAACCTACGTACCAAATAGACATGGCTTAATCGAGATCTCTTTTCATTCTGATCATATATGTATACATTTGTCTATATCTATCTTAATTCATTTTGGCTGTTACAAACAACCGTTATGTAAATAAAATTATAATACCCTTGTACACATGTGCGCTCGAGTATAAAAACTAGGCTCATCACAACACACTTGTTTTTACATACCGTCGCCATTAATACAAAGGTCCTACTTTTAAACTTTCTGAATTACACAATATAGAAAGTATTCCCGGGGTTATTTTTTAAGCTTTGGCTGTGAATTTTGGTATACGAATGTACCTGTGAGAAAACTAATGTAATATTTATAAAACGCATTTCCGAAAATGATACATAAGTACGGTGACCAGATATCTGTACGAATGTACCTGTGAGAAAACTAATGTAATATTTATAAAACGCATTTCCGAAAATGACCAGGGACCGCAAATAACGATTATCCTTTGAAATTTCAAATCAAAAAATCACGCGGAAAGAGAAAGGCTACTTGCATAAGGAGTAAACAAATATATTTCTTATTACTTGTNACCTGTGAGAAAACTAATGTAATATTTATAAAACGCATTTCCGAAAATGATACATAAGTACGGTGACCAGATATCTGNAATCGGGGGATGAATAACATAGGTGTTAATTAGTTTTTTCTTTTTTGCTTCACTAATTTCATAATGAGGTAAAAAAGTTGCATAAGAAATGCAGCTGCAACTAAAGGTACCAGGTACCGCAAATAACGATTATCCTTTGAAATTTCAACTCAAAAAATCACGCGGAAAGAGAAATGATACGTGCATAAGGAGTAAACCAATATATTTCTTATTACTCGGAGTACCTTCTGCGGCACTGGTTTTTATTTTTTAATTTTTACTTATAAAAATCAAGTTTAATCATTATATTTTGAGTTTTATTTTTTACTCAGAAAATAATCGTTGTTTTAATCTTTATTTTTTGCTCGGAAAATAATCGTTACGTTTTAAGTTTTATTTTTTGCTCGGAAAATAATGGTTACGTTTTAAGTTTTATTTTTTGCTCGGAAAATAATGGTTACGTTTTAAGTTTTATTTTTTGCTCGAAAAATAATGATTACGTTTTAAGTTTTATTTTTTCTCGGAAAGTAATCGTTATTTCTTGAGTTTTATTTTTTGCTCCGAAAATAAAACTTAATTTTTGCGTATGCGTATGCGCATGCGTGAATATACAGGGGGCGGCTGCATTGAACCTTTAACGCCACTGTGGAGTGGTAACGAAAATACAGATACCATCGCAGAAACAAAGCGAACCACATTTCTAAAGAAAAAGTGCAAAAAAGCGCATACGCATACGCAAAAATTAAGTTTTATTTTCTGAACTTAAGAAATAACGATTATTTTCCGAGCAAAAAAAAAAACTTAAAACGTAACGATTATTTTCCGAGCAAAAAATAAAACTTAAAACGTAACCATTATTTTCCGAGCAAAAAATAAAACTTAAAACGTAACCATTATTTTCCGAGCAAAAAATAAAACTTAAAACGTAACGCATTATTTTCCGAGCAAAAAATATAGATTAACAACGATTATTTTCCGAGAAAAAATAAAACTCAGTAATAATGATTAAACAGTGATTTTTATAATAAAACTTATAACCGTTACGGTCCCTGAAAATGACACATAAGTACGGTGACCAGATTTCTGTGGACAAAAATCGGGACTTTTCTAAAGCATCAAATCCGAACAGGCAGGCACCAAAAATAACTGTTATCTCGAATTTACAAATTGAAAACGTTGTCCGAATTTTGAAATTTAACGAATACGTTGTTTCATAACAGTTATTAGGTGAGAAATATTTTTTCCGTTGCCGATAAGAGTTATTTCTCAACGTTTATTTTTTATAAATTAAATTAAAAATTATTGCCCACCGTTGCCTGGTAATTATTACGTAGGAGATATATTTTTTCCGTTACCAGTCTATATAATTATATAATTTGAATGCCATCAGATCTGCACCGTTCGTTCGATTTTCAAAAGTGAGGTGTCGAATTAGGGGCACCGAAATTGCGCATATGGAAACTGTGCATTTAGACATTATTTCGGTTTCAAACCGAAATGTGCATGTATGCTTATTTCGGTTTTACATATGCATTATTTCGGTTTTCAACCGAAACTGTGCATTATGCATTATTCGTTTTTTTCATATGCATTATTTCGCTTTTAAAACGAAAGTAGTGCATATGCATAATTTCGGTATTTTCTATATGCATTATTCGGTTTTCAACCGAAACTGTGCATAGTATGCATTATTCGGTTTTTTTCATATGCATTATTTCGGTTTTCAACCGAAACTGTGCATATGCATTATTTCTTTGTAAGCTATCGGTTTTCACTTGCATGTATGCATTTATTTCGGTTTTTGCATATGCATTATTTCGGTTTTGAACTGAAATTGTGCATGCATGCATTATTTCGGTTTTCTAACGAAAGTGTGCATATGGATAATTTCGTTTTTTCTAATATGAATTATTTACTTCTACTTAGTAAGGGTTTTAATCCCTAAGCGCGGCTGAAAGCCGCCTACGCAGAGAAAAGTTCTGCGCAAAAATACGTCCGCCCTTCTTTTCCGGCAATACAGAAAGGAGAATTCTACTTAGTAAGGGTTATAATCCCTAAGCGCGGCCGAAGGCCGCCTACGCAGAAAGAAGTTCTGCGCAAAAATACTTCCGGTCCCCTTTTCCGGCAACACAGAAAGGAGAATTCTACTTAGTATGGGTTATAATCCCTAAGCGCGGCCGAAGGCCGCCTACGGAGAAAGAAGTTCTGCGCAAAAGTACTTGCGGCCCCCTTTTCCGGCAACACAGAAAGGAGAATTCTACTTAGTAAGGGTTATAAGCCCTAAGCGCGGCCGAAGGCCGCCTACGCAGAAAGAAGTTCTGCGCAAAAATACTTCCGGCCCCCTTTTCCGGCAACACAGAAAGGAGAATTCTACTTAGTAAGGGTTATAATCCCAAAGCGCGGCCGAAGGCCGCCTACTCAGAAAGAAGTTCGTTTTCATGTATGCACTATTTCGGTTTTTGTCATATGCATTACTTCGGTTTTGAGTCGAAACTGTGCATGTATGCATTACTTCGTTTTTCTCATATGCTTATTGCGGTTTTCAACGAAAGTGTGCATGTATGCATTATTTCGGGTTTTTCATATGCATTATTTCGGTTTTCAACCGAAACTTGCTATGCATTAGGTTCTCGTATGCATTATTTCGGTTTTTTTCATATGCATTATTTCGGTTTTCAAACGAAAGAGTGCATATGCATAATTTCGGTTTTTCTAATATGCATTATTGCGGTTTTCAACCGAAACTGTGCATATATGCATTATTTCGGTTTTTTTCATATGCATTATTTCGGTTTTCAACCGAAACTGTGCATATATGCATTATTTCGGTTTTTCTCGTATGCATTATTTCGGTTTTTTTCATATGCATTATTTCGTATGCACAGTTTCCATATGCACAATTTCAGGGTGCCGTCGAATTAAAGAGGCTATTTCAAAATGTGAAGAGTTTTAAGAAACACTATTTTTGAGGCGTTTGAAGAGAGTTGCCACCTTTTTGAGGTGAAACTTCTTTAGTGGCGGTTGGTTGGTTGGGAGGAAATTGGAATATTCAAAGGAAATTGCAAACGGAAATGTTTGGGACGGAAGCAAGTGCTTCTTAAATGAATGCGCATGGTATTACCTTAACAAAAACGTGCTAATAAAAGAGTAAAAAAGAGACTTGAATAAAGACCAATACAAGCATGAAAGTAAAGGTGAGTACGTACATGGAAGACGAAAAGGATAAAGGCAAATGTAAAAATAAAAACAAAAACAACGATCCGTAAAGTTAAAGGCAAAAATGAAGATCAAGGTAAATTTAAACACTTTATACGGTTGACAAAAGGGGTCCCCTAATTTGCATAAACAACCATTAATTGCTATAACTCATGCATTTTCCTCTTTAAAATGCGCATAAGCAGCCGAATATGTAAATGCACCAAATTTTTGGGAATTAACTCGAATCCGGGGAATTTTCGATGACAACACTGCAGGTTTTTGTCTTTTATACAAGTAAGCAAACAACGCAGGCGAGTTTGGCGTCCACGGTAGCCGGGTGGTGAAACTCGGGTGCTACAAGCCTGTAGCTGCCAGGTTAGATCCTCGGTTGGAGCGATTGGGAACAAATTTTTGGTTTTTATTATTTATTTTATATTTTTTATTTTATTTGATTTATATATTTAATTTTACTTTATTAAATTTTCATTTGCTTTCTTCATATCACATTTTTTATTTTACTATTAGCTAATTTAGATTTTTAGAATTGAATTTTATTAAAGAGTGAACAACAACTAACTGAAAGCAACGTTAAAAAATATAGAACTTATAAAAAAAAATAATGAAAAAGAAAGAAATGAAAATTCGAGTGGCCGTGTGTGAGTGGACTCGAACCCACGACCTTGCGGCTCGTTTATCCGCATTACTGCCGTCTACAAGGGTAAAATTATTATGCGCATATGTGTTCCAGAATATATGCCGTCTATCACAGCTTTTACTTATGTAAAGGCAAACTTTAAGGAGATTAGGTAGACGGAGAAAAGAGTAAACATAAAGGCAAAAACAAAGATTGTTATAAAGAAAAAGATGAGAATGAGGAAACCGATAAAAGTAAAGATGAAGATAGACGAAGAAAGATTATAAAGAAAAGGATATAGATACATACACAGTGACTCAATCGGGGAACTGTTTCGGGATTTGAGAGATTTTCGGTATTCTCGGAACTTATCAATATAATAATCGATATGTTTATCGATTTTGTTATCGATATTTTTATCGATTTTGTTATCGATATTTTTATCGTTTTTTTATCGATATTTTTATAGATTTTTTATCGATATTTTTATCGATTTTGTTATAGATATTTTTTATCGATTTTGTTATTGATATTTTTATCGATGTTGTCGATTTTTCTATCGCTATTTTCGATACCTGAATCAGGTATAATATTAGATATTTTTGAACAAAAAACACATCGCAAATCGCGAAAATTGTCAGCCTTTGCAAGTTGATACTGTACCATATTTATGTTAAAAAGTTAATTGATTCAACCATATTGCAAATATTTGTTGACAACAACTACCATCCATCAAAGAATTTTTCAATGCATTACTTTTCGTATATTTGTATTTCAACTCTATTTACTCAAACCCTAAGTATAAAAATTAATACCAGTGTCAACCCTTTTGAAAAATATCTGAATCAAAGAGCTTGTAAATTTTATTTTCATGTTGCTAAATCTTTTTCAAACACCTTTCGTATGGTAATCGTAATAATAATTTAAAATTGGTGATAACGCAAACGAAAAATGTTTATAGGCCGGAGATTTCTTAGATACCTTTCGTATGATACCAAAAGTGTAATATGTAATAAATATTATCTATATAATTGAATTAAAATTTTCAAACAGGTGGCAACCCTCTTTAAACATATTTTTTAAACTAAGCTTTCTTAAACCATTTATTTCGACACCCTTATTAAAACATTTTATTTACCTTATCAATTTAACTGCATTAAATTTTTTAAACAGATGGCAACACTATTAAAAACATTTAAAATTAACATTTCTTAACCAGCTTTAGTTTGATAACCATATTGTAATAATATTTATTTATCTTATCAATTTATTTATTTTTATTTTTTTTTATTTCTTTTTTTATTTCACGTCTTTGAATACAAATATTCTTACAGACTGCGAATAAATCTAAAACTATGTAGAATTAACGTTAAATTAAAACTAACATACCAATAAAATGCAGTAAACGAGCAATAAATGGCCATCCGGACTACATGTGTTCATAATGTTCAAATCAGAGTCGTTGACGAAATTAGAGCGGAAAAATTCCGCGAAAAGATTAGCCGAGTCAGAGGTACAGTTGGCAGTAGGAGTGTTATAAAAAACGTTGGTTGGGATTAATGATTGGACTTTCTTGAGTCAATAAAACTCCAAAATATTTGGGATTTGAGGTAATGTTGGCAATGTGTGGAATCTTTAGATGATTTGTACATCTTGCAGAACTTATTCTTCAAATTATTAAGACGTTTCAAGCGTTTAGTATACCACGGTAATTTATACACTTTTTTTTAGAACGGGAATGTACTGCAAACACAGCTTATATAAGGTTGACTTAAAAATACTGTAACAGGAATTAACATCACTGTCCCGGAAAATATCACTCCAATCCATATTTAATAACTCATTGTTCAAAGAAGAAAAATCACAGGCTTTATAATTGAACTAGACACCCAGATCATCTGGTAGAGTAGCAAATTTATTGAATTCCAACTGAAGGGTGGGAGGGACGTAATGCATTTTAGCTGGAGAGATTTTATGGATAGATTCCGATACAGTGAAGTTTACATTAGTACTAATAAACACCAAATCCAAGAGCCTATTAAGTTTATTAAAAACACTATTGATCTGAAGTAAGCCAATACTAAGAAAACTAGCAATGACGTAGACCTCAGCTGAAGAGTTAACATTTAATGCTTTTAAGTCAACTGAATCAGGCTTTAAAGACCACTTTAGACGACACAAGTTAAAATCGCCACAAACGCAAACATGGTTATCTCCAACTGTGCCCAAGACCAGCGAGACAATGTTATCAGTATGTGGAGCAATGTACACACACACACATAGCTGATCAAAGAGAGTCAGTATTCGCGAGCGTTACCAACGACGCTCTAAGCCCCCGTTGAACAGCTATAAGCACACCAACACCTCTAGAAAAACCCGTTTTAGCAGAGTCTCGGTCCTCACGAAAAATGTCGAATATATTTGGATCGAATACCTCACTGTCAAAAAAGCTGTCATTCAACCATGATTCGACTAAAACATACATAAATATCATATCTAAGTGAGTGGTTAACATGCGCACCACCGAACATTTTGTTCGGAGGCCAGAAACATTCTGGTAATATGTTTTTAGACGTTTTTCGCCATAATTCTGCAATACTGCATCCTGCATAGAACTTAAGTATAGGGCTGCCAGATATCTCTGTTGCCAAACCGGGACACTTAAAAACATAAAAACATGAGATCATGAGATCAGTACAACGTACACCAGCAAAACAAAACAATTTATCACAACTAAAGTACAGAGAATTTTCCACAATGCATGTACCTTTTTTGTTCCTTAGTTTATACTAAATACATCGGAAAACATAAAAATAAAATTTCTAAACTTTGTGCAAAACTCGGGAAAATGCAATAATTTTGCATATGAAATTCGCAACTTTCGATTCAGACTTTTTTATAAAAATTTTGAAAATGAAGTTTTGCAGCCCATAAAAATTTAGTTGATTTTTGGTATTGTTTTTACTGAGAGTTTCTTCCATACAAACTATGGGTGCGTTCCAAAACGTCAAAATACAAAGCATCAGTCTCTTTTATTTCTAAACCACACTAGGAGAAAAAGCCTAACTTGCGCAACTAAGTAGAAAGCTAGCATCTAACCGTGGTTGCGCACATTTGGCATTAAAATCTATTGCGCTCTAGAAATAAAAGAGACTGATGCTTTGTATTTTGACGTTTTGGAATTCACCCTATGTTCGACATTTTTTTGTATGTGGAAGACACTGTCAGCAAAAAATAAATAATTGCAAAAAATCAACGAAATTTTCTGGTAACTTCAGACTTGCACTTTACTAATTGGCTCAAAAGCTACATTTTCAAAATTTTTCTAAAAGATCTGATTAGAAATTGTGATCAGGTGAAAGAGTCTCCGAGCCAATAATTTTGTACGGCACGGTACTTATAAGTAATTTAGGTTTCACGAAAGAAAAAAAATTAAATACAAGGAAACATTAAAATATTAGTCATTTGTTTCGTTGCTGTGAGCTTGTTTCAAAACTTCTGGCTTTTGCTTAATATAATTGTAAAACTCTGTGCATGTCATTTTAACGTATTTAGGTACATACTTATATTAATCATGAACTATTGCTTGTGCAAAATGTGCTAAATTTAAAAAAATAATCGCATATGTAAGTGCACCAACCCAACTCGTAATAAATTTAAGTATACAAATTTTAGTTTTTAGTATAGAAATATTCAATTGAAATACGCCAATATTAAAATGAAGCGCTTTGCACTTAACGGATGCTTTTTCATAATTAAGGTAAAAAAAAAATATATTTAAATTCCATGCTGTCTGTAATGAGATTTGAACCCTGACGCTCTGGAAATTAGCAAATTGTGGCAAGTATCTTCTTGCACTCAGCTACAGCCAGACATGTAAATGTGCATTCAAATATTCAGTTTGATTCAACTGCGTGGTATGAAAGTATTGTTTTTAAGTACGAACATTTCAAAACGATAATCAAATAAAAAATATTCATGTTTACTATGCGTTATTTCCCCTAGTAAATTCATAAAATTTTTCTAAATATTACAACGCGTTTTTCTCTCAGTGTAGTCATTTTTATGCAAAATTTGTGCAATCAAATCGAAAACTGGGACACTTAAACGAAACCCGGGACATTTTAAGGTTGGACCGGGACAAATAGTCTAAAACCGGGACATGTCCGGGAAAACCGGGACGTCTGGCAGCCCTACTTAAGTACCTTCTTACACATTCACCGGTGATTGCAAAAACTTGAAAGGACAAACTTTTACCTCTGCTGGCCAAAGATCCGAGTTAAGCAAGGTATCGTAAAGTGTCGATGGAATTCCTAATGTAAAATTAACCCATCTTAATGAATCCTCAGAGACATCCCCCTTTACGAGTCTATAGCAGGAGATCATACTTGATTCAATAGATGAATGCCTTGAGACATACGCTTCGATGTTATCTGCAGTGACTGAAGACGTGAAAGAAGATAAATGTATCCATTTCAATCTTGGCGCTGCATCTAATTCAGCAGTATCACCAACGATGATGGTACGTGGCTTTGATTTCTTGCTGGGTTTTTTGGTAAACACATTGGCAGGGTCAAAAACAGCAGTAACAGCGGTAGCAGAAGAAATATCATTATGCTCAGCCACACAAGCTGAGTAAGCAACATCAGCATAAGAAGCAGGCGCGGAGCGGCCTCACAATCAGCAGTAGAGTTACGTTGTTCACTCATTTGATCCGCCTTAACAGAAGGCGCACCGCTCAGTTCACGTACGGACGAGCTGGAATGATTGTCAGCAGGAACAGCAGGAACGAGTGTATCACCAGAAGATGACGAAGAGTTGTTTTTTGAGCAGCATCAGGCAGAGTGGAAGACGACGAAGAGTATTTTTGCTTAGTTTTATTTTGTGCATTATTCATGTTTTTATTACGGCACTCACATGCATTTACACAAAAACGAAGATCTTTAACCTCTGCAGTGAGCAACGCAAGGGCAGAGGCGACATCTTCGGTCTGACGTTTATGCATAGCTTTGATTTCCGATTTCAGCTCATCCGTTTTGTTTATCAAGAGCTATTTGTCTGCATGAAGAGCACTAATGATTTACATTGCACGAGCGTACTCAGACAATCGAATTAAAACTTTTAAACATCTGGTAACCGTGTTTAAAAATATTTTCCATGAAGCTTCCTTAAACCTCATATCCAAATTGTAACCTGATATCCAAATTGTAATACATATTTCATAAATCATTCGTAGTTAATAGCGAAAGGATCAGAAAAATAATTGTTTCATTTGTTATTGTTTTTCTTATATGTGAAGCTTTTATTTGTTGTTGTGTTCTCTTATATTTAGACCGTTTGTGTTCTCTTACATTTTATTGTTTTTCTTATATGTGAAACTTTTATTTGTTGTTGTCTTCTCTTATATTAAGACCTTCTCTTTGTGTTTTTGTTACATGTGGAAGTTGTATTTGCTTTTGTTTTTTCTTATATGGGGTATTACATGGGTAAAAAGTAATGTTCACATTTTTTACCATAAATCTGGATCTATTTATCAGATAGCAAACAAACATAACTTAGACATGCTCCAAATAGGTTTTAACAAACTGTGAACATTTTATCAAAATCGGTCGAGTGGTTTTTGAGTAAATGTGTTACACCACTTTTGCAACTTTACTTTATATACAAGATTTAACTAAATTTGGCCTTTCAAACAGGTGGAAACCGTCTTTCAAACGTTGTAAACCTACAACCTTCTTATACATCTTTTATTTGACACCCATTGTGATATATGTTTCCATTTCCTAATTGCCCAAATTTAATTTCAATGTAACTAGGCAACCCTCCTTCAGCCAGTTTCGAAAACCGCTGTCAAAACAATCTCGGTTTATACCCACGATGAAATAATTAATTTAACTTATAAAATAATTTCAAGGTAGATTTTTAACAGGTGACTACCCCTTCGACCCTCACTTTTGAAAATTGATCGAACGTTGCAGATCTGATGGCATTCAAATTATATATTTATATAGGCTGCATTTCTTTATTCATTCTGAACGTTTGGAATAAACTTTTTTGTTTACTTATTCTGTAGAACGTTCCTGATGATATGTCAACGTATATTTCAAACGCATTCTGTTTATTCCGGCTGTGAAATGGGACTATCCGGAATGTATAAAGAAACGCAGCCATAGACTGGAAACGGAAAAAATAATTCTCCTGCATAATAGTTATCAGGCAACGTAAAAAATAAACGTTGGGAAATAACTCTTATCGGCAACGGAAAAAATATTTCTCATCTAATAAATGTTATGGAACACCGTTTTTGCAATAACACTTATAACTGTTATGTCCCTGTACACTGGCGATCAAAACAGAGTGCATGTACGACATTTTATACTTACAGTAACATAACTTTTTTAATAATAAGCGCATTGCTTTCAAGTTTTCAGCAATTGGTCCTTATTATCTAGAGAATAAAGCCTAGTATACAGAAAAACTAAACTTAAAAAAAAACAAGTGAGGAACAGCAAAAACGCAAGGCCACTCTATTCACTCAGTTTGAACTTTTCTGTTTTAAGATTTTAGAAGGTTGATATCAAGAAGCCTGTGAAGACTCCCTTGTTTTTAGTAGCGCTTTTCATACGCATGGGAATGCTCTCTACTTTCGCTTGGAATATTATCCCAATATGATTTTACTCACCTCCAAAGCTCTTCCATGTTACTCGGAGCTCGTTGAGGGCTGGGATTTGTTCTGGCCACTGTATTACGTGAAAATTTTGCTCAATTAGCCTACGGTGTGGAATATTTTCAGAATCCTTTGGATCTCTGTTCTGAAGGCAAACAACTTCTTCCTCAGGATATGCGCTTTTGTCTACAAAGTTCGGCAAAATTGTTTGGAGAATATGGAGATAGACTTCATTGTCCATTATTCCTATAATATTAACCAACGGCACCAAATTCCAGCAAGTAACTGCCATACCTAAACAAACAAAAGCGTTGGGCGGAGCGGTTTCTGACGCCTAGCGTTAACGCCGAAGCGCCATACCTAAACAAAAGAGTCAACGTACGTCAAATGCAGAAATAACACCAACAATAGGCATAGGTTTGTAGGTGTCGAAATCGGATTTTCCAACCGCTCAGCATTGACGCCGCGTTATTTAGGTATGCTTCATACAAATTGTATGGGCGTGAGAGTTTTTTGACAGCCAGACAACGCTGACGCTTTTGTTTAGGTATGGCAGTAAGACACCCCAAGCCATTAAGATGCCACTGAAATTTTGTAAAAGTCACGAGAGGCTTTTGGACTGAAAAGGGGTAGTATGGCCCGATGGAATGAAAATTAATTGTTTCCAGAGCGATAGAAAGGAGTATTTTTTGGAAAGACCTCATCAACATCTTCAAAAACACCATGTAAAAAAAAATGTCTAACATGGTGGTAGCAATTTGGGAGTGTTTTATTTGGTGGCATTTGATACCGTTAGTTAATATTAAAGGAATAATGAACGAGGAAGTCGGTGGAGTGCAATAAAGCCCGCAGTAATAAAGTCCATGGGCTTTATTTCTTAAAAAATAGAAACAAAGCCCGGGGGCGTTATTGCCTTTTCGAAAAAGAACCTAAGCCCCCGAGATTTATTGCCTTTCCCCGGCGGTCATTATTTCCCTTTCGATATGGCAATAACGCCCGCGGGTTTCATTCGCTTTGGTTCCTTATCCAACTTAGAAAAGGCAGAACAGACTTCGTGCTTTTTGATACCGATGATATCGATCTCATCGGGATAAGTCAGCAATTGCACGCTCTTGTAGTAAATTGTTCCTGAGTGGTTCAGTTCTGCAGCTCTTATTATCTTCTCCAACATCAGATTAAAGAAGTCACATGAAAGAGAGTCGCCCTGTCTGAAGCCCCGTTTGGTGGCGAACGGCTCCGAGAGGTCTTTCCCAATTCTGACGGAGCCGGTGGTATTGCTCAACGTCATTTTACATAGACGTATCATTTTGGCGCGGATGCCAAATTCAGACATAGCGGCGTATATGCAACTCCTTTTAGTGCTGTCGAAAGCGGTTTTTAAGTCGACAAATAGATGGTGAGTGTCGATCCTTTTCTCGCGGGTCTTTTCCAGGATTTGCCGTATTGTGAATACCTGGTCTATGGTGGATTTTCCACGCCTGAAGCCACACTGATAAGGCCCAATCAGTTCGTTGACGGTGGGCTTCAGTCTTTCACACAATACGCTCGATAAGGCCTTGTTACCCATGCTTAGAAGGCTGAACCCGCAGTAGTTGGCGCTAATGGTGGGTCCGCCTTTCTTGTGGATTGGGCAGAGCACACTTAAATTCCAGNAAGCCACACTGATAAGGCCCAATCAGTTCGTTGACGGTGGGCTTCAGTCTTTCACACAATACGCTCGATAAGGCCTTGTTACCCATGCTTAGAAGGCTGAACCCGCAGTAGTTGGCGCGAATGGTGGGTCCGCCTTTCTTGTGGATTGGGCAGAGCACACTTAAATTCCAGTCGTCGGGCATGCGTTCATCTGACCATATTCTGCATAAGAGTTGTTGCATGCAGCTTATCATCTCCTCGCCACCGTACTTGAATAGCTCAGCTGTCATGTTGTCAGCTCCAGCAGCTTTGTTGTTTTTCAGCCGCGTTATTGCTATTCGTACCACGTCATTGTCAGGCGGAGGAACATCGACTCCGTCGTCATGGACTGGGGCTCGGGTTCTTCTTCTCCACCACTTTCCGTGCTGCTACCATTCAGTAGCGTGGAAAAGTGTTCCTTTCATAATTTAAGTACGTTCTGGACATCGGTAACTAGGTCGCNCAGCTCCAGCAGCTTTGTTGTTTTTCAGCCGCGTTATTGCTATTCGTACCACGTCATTGTCAGGCGGAGGAACATCGACTCCGTCGTCATGGACTGGGGCTCGGGGTCTTCTTCTCCACCACTTTCCGTGCTGCTACCATTCAGTAGCGTGGAAAAGTGTTCCTTTCATAATTTAAGTACGTTCTGGACATCGGTAACTAGGTCGCTGTTTAGGCCATAAGCCTAAACCAAACTTTAAAAGGATGAACCACCCTAATATATAATCGCAAACACATACACATAAATGTACATGCATACGAATATGCACATACACCCTTTTACATTATATTTCCCGCCAAATACTTAAAATAAACAAATTAGCTTAATTTCCCCTCAATACAGTTCGCTGTTTGAGGGTTCCGCTAAACCTTTCATAAAAGNCTTTAAAAGGATGAACCACCCTAATATATAATCGCAAACACATACACATAAATGTACATGCATACGAATATGCACATACACCCTTTTACATTATATTTCCCGCCAAATACTTAAAATAAACAAATTAGCTTAATTTCCCCTCAATACAGTTCGCTGTTTGAGGGTTCCGCTAAACCTTTCATAAAAGAGCGCGGTCATTCCATTTTAATCACCAGCGAGCGAGCACGGACGCCTATAAACCACCACACTTCATCTCACACAAGGTAATATTGTAAATAATTAGCAATAAACCAAACATACTTCAAATAAACACATAGCAAGTAATTATTAATTTAAACAAACAAACTTGTCTTTTCTTTTCACTAAATTAAAACATTGATGCCCTGCTGGAATTTCGGGCCACATATGTGTCAGTGTTTCCATGGTCCATCTCCGCCGAGAGGAAAAATAACTAGCACATTACAATACAGTCCACTGCTTCAAAACTCTGGTTGCTAAAGGGCAGAGCAGCATTTGAGGAATTCACCTGGAGCACATATCACTTCTACTGGCGCTAAACACAAATTTTCGAAATTCATTTGGAACACGTATAACATCCAGCCACTTTTACTGTGCCACCATCTGCATATTATTAGTCAAAAGCATATGGATTAGTAAAGGTACGTGGTTGACATTTCTGCACTTTTTTGCACATATACATACATATACGTCGATTTGTGATAGTGCTCGAATCCGATATTTCGCGCAAATACAAAAAAAAATATAAAAAACGCGAGTGATTTTGTGGATTCAGTGCATTATAAATCAATATATTTCCCTGTTTCAATATTCGGTTGTGAACATATTACCTTACACAAGTGCTTGGTCACTTTTTACATTACACTCACTGCGGTTTGTTAGTGTAACCATTGACTCAAATTAAACATCGGCACNTTTCTTTGAAACTTCGTTTGAAGGACAGATAAATCGTTTGGCTTGCCTTTGCCCTGGACATTCCATCCAATGCCTGTTGAACATTTTGTCTACCCAGTTATTTATGGTCCCCTTTATATGTGCTTTGGTGAGCCCACAAAAGGGTTCCGGACCATAAAATACTGCGGTAGCTCCCTGTTTCGCNGAAATGCATCTAGATGCTCTAGAAATATTTCTGCATCAAAAAGAAAATTTTGAAAAAAAATTCGCTTACGTTATTTTGGCGGTTAGGGCCCGATATTTTCTATTAAATTTCTTAATTCAAAAACTTTTCCACATTTGCAGAGCACAGATTCATTTTAGTTACACATTGAATCGGCTTTCACTTTTTTCGTGTCTCAAATAGTTTGATTTGCTAACTCATCACACTAACAACCACTTGCATTTTGGTTTTGCACGGATTCGAAGCACTTTATCGCTGTAATACCACAAAATCACTATTCGCGGGATATAACCTTTGGACCAAAAAATATACACTTTTTGTCCACATTTCAAAGATATCCTTCCATTGTACTTGGGTGTGAGTTGGGTGGCGACCATTTTCTGTAAATACGTGTAAATACGTATACACACGCACATACAAACTAAAATAAATAAATAAATTTATACGTTCGCTTCAATTCTGTTGTTTAAATCTTTCNGCATGAATCTCCGACTGAAAGATGGTGGGGTAGCTACCCATTGGTATCATTTTTTTAAAGTTCGGCCCAAAAATGCCAGCCCCCGTTCTACCATTTTCAAGCTTAGATCCATCAGTATACCAAACCTCCCCATTAGGTTTGGTGTATGGGTTCCCTGTATTCCAGAGAGCTCGATCTGCAATGTGTACCTCAAATTTCCTAGAGATTTCTAGTTTTGGAACCATTGCATCGCGCATTTGTAGTATGGGGTCATTAGCGAATTTCATTAGGACCTTCATGTGACCCGTCATATCTCCGATTTTCAGGTCGGAAGTGTTCAGGATTCTCAGTGCCGCTGTGGTAGCCTCGCTTTCTATTCAAATAGGAAAGGGAGGTATTCCAACCAGGGCGCTGAGTGCATCGGCCGGGCAGGTCTTCATAGCTCCTGTTATGCCAATGCAAACTATTCTGTGCAATTTACTTAGCTTAGTGCTTGCACCTCTTTGTGTAGCCTTAGTCCACCATGCTAAGGAAGCATAGGTTACTATTGGCTTAACGACAGTGTTGAATGACCAGTAGGTCATTTTGGGGGCCTTGTTTTACCAAAAAGTCGTGAACAGGCAAAGAAGGCCTTCATCGCCTTGTTGATAACAGTGTCCAAATGTGCATTCCAGTTAAGTGTTTTATCAAGAGTTACTCCCAGATATTTAGCTTCACTGGAAAATTTTATTTCTGTGCCGCTCATAGTGAGTTTAGTAGTAGATAATTTCCTCGTTCGAGTGAATGGAACAATAATAGTCTTTGTAGGATTGATGGTTAGGCCTTTATCCTCACACCATTTGTGTGTGATGCGTAGGGCTTGTTGCATGCGGTTGGTGATAGTTTCGTCATGAAGCCCTGTTATGCAGATTACCAGATCATCTGCGTAGCCTTGCGTATTAAAGCCTTGGCTGTTCAGTGTGAAAAGAAGTTCGTCTACAACCATAGTCCACAAAAGAGGAGAGAGTACACCCCCCTGAGGGCATCCTCTTGTGGCTGTTATCGATTCTATCGTGCCTCCTAATTCCAACCTGATGTTTCGTGTTCTTAACATTGATAACACCCATTGATTTATGATTGGGCTTACACCCTTTCTTAACAAGGCATCTTTTATTGCCTTATATGATGTGTTATCAAAAGCCCCTGAAATATCAATAAAGGCGCAAAGGGCTATATTTTTTGACTCCAGAGCCTTCTCAATTTTTGAAGTAAGGCTATGAATGGCAGTCTCAGTGGATTTTCCTGGTTGATAGGCAAATTGGTTCTTATTCAGAGGTCGTTCCCTTAGGTTGACTTCTCTGATGTACTGATCCAGTATTTTCTCCATGCCTTTTAGAAGAAAGGAACTGAGGCTAATTGGTCGGTAGGATGACGGTAATTGTTCCGGCTTACCCATTTTGGGTAGAAACACGACCTTAACCTCAGACCATATGCTGGGAATGTGACCCAACAAGAGCGAAGCTCTATAGAGTTAAGAAAGGACCGGCGCTATGTGTCTAATTCCATGCTGCAGGAGACATGGATAGATTCCATCCGGTCCTGGTGATTTGTATGGGCTGAATGTTGATAAAGCCCATTGCACCCGCTCGACAGTGGACAGCTTCGTAGCAAGGCTTTGTTCTCTTCCAGAGGTGGATGTTGGAGCACCCAATTCTGGTCGACAGTAGCCTGATATACAGCGCGGGAAGTGAGTATCCAGCAAGAGTCTGCTGGTCTCACCCGGATGCTGAGTGTAGCTCCCATCTGGTCTCTTAAGGGTGCCAATTGTATTCCTGTAATCCCTTGTTAGAGCTTTTTGGAGGCGTACTGCCTCTGGAAGGATATTTATTTCCTCACAGTGGTTTCACCAGCTAGCTCGTTTGGATTTCCTTAGCTCCTTGTTGTAGGAAGTTAGCGCAAGTTTATACGGATTCCAATCACCCGTATTTTTTGCTCTATTGAATAGTCTTCTGGCCTGGCATCTCATTTGCTCAAGCTTCTTACTCCACAAAGGCACATCTCGTTTGGATTTTACCTTTCCTTGGGGGCAACTGCTGTTGAAAGCTATTACAATATCTGAGTGAAGCTGTTCAGCTTCATTCTCAAGCTCCTGTTTGGTTGTAATGGGGTGTTTAGGGCTGTTTCCGCCCTCTTCTATAGTAAAGCGGAAGAGTTCCCAGTTCGTTTTCCTGGGATTTCTGAAAACTAGTTCGTGTTCAGGAAAGAGACCCATGTCGAATTCTATATGCATGTGGTCCGACATTGATACCTCCCCGGAGACACGCCAGTTTGTGTCAGATGATGACATGTTTTGACTGCTTAGAGTTATATCCAAGACCTCCCCCCTTAAAGCATTTCTAAAAGTCGGTTCATTGCCACGATTTATAATATGTATATTATGACTACTAATAAACTCGAGGAGGTACTCACCCCTTTTGTTGGTATCGGTGCTGCCCCAAACAGTGTTATGTGAATTGGCGTCACAGCAGAGGATCCAGGGTTTACCACTCTGCTGGCAGTGCTCCACGAAAGCCTTTACTTCTGCTGTTGGGGCCATCTCCTCCTCACCCGGAAAGTACGCTGAGGCAAGTACTGCCTCTTGTACACCCCTTGGAGTGGGAATTTCGGCCCAAACCGCAACCAGATCCGCCGTCATGAACTGTAATAGAGGAAGAAACGTTAGTTTTTTGCTTAATAGCATCGCCGCCCTTGGGCGAGGGCTGGGGGCATATATGATCTTACCATCATTGACGTTCAGACCTTTGACCTCACCGCGTAGTATCCAGGGTTCCTGGATGAAGGCTATACCTAGACCCTCATTAGTGAACCTCCTGCAGAGAACAGCTGACGCTGCCTTGGCATGATGAAGATTCACTTGGAGGCATTTTAGATGCCTCGAGTTTGCGTTGGGCTTAGGCAGAGATGGCATTATTTGCGGTCTTTACGGCCGCGAGCAGCCACCTTCTTCCCCCTATTTCTACCCCGCAAGGTCTTCTCCTCGGCTGTCCAGTAGCCGCTTTGGAACTGCCATGTAGTGGTGGCCTAATTATGTTCCGGGGGGGCTCAATGGGCCTGACATTTTGTTGGGCTCTGTCTAGCACCTGCTGCAGGGTCAGGACCGATGATGCTGTGGGTCGCGGAGGCGATGTCACGCTGGCTTGAGCTACTGACAGCTCAGGCGGCGGCTTTGTCTTTTCCAGCTCCGGTGATTGCTGCGTCTGTGCTTGAAGATCTGTTGAGAGCTGCCTCGGGGCGACGGTGACAGACTTCGAACAACAGGGTTGTTCGTCCGTGCCCGTTCCGTCGGTATCAGCGGCGTCCTTTGCTACCACTGGTACCAACGGCTTGGCTTTTTCCCTCAACTTGACCGTACCGTAGCCATAGTTGACAACATTTCCTCTCTGTTTGAGGATGTCTGCCGAGATCGGGTCTACCGCAATGGTAATTTCTACCACTGTGGACTTGCGCACCCGATTTAGAACTCGCCAGTCCATTATTTTCAGGCCTTCATTCTGCCCCTGAAGTAGTAGCGCGTCCTCATTCCTGGAGCTATCCAGCTCCGGGAAGAATCCCACCAAAATTATGGGGCGAGGCGTTTCTGTATCCGCTACCACCTTCATCTTTTCCCCTTTCCAGGGGGCAATCTTCGGAACTGTAGCCCTTATCCACTCCGCAGTTACTGCGTCCCTGCAGATAATGGATAACCATCCCGGACGAAAAGTGCAGCCATCAAAAATAGGCTTTACAGCGCTATCTTTGTTGCTTCTTATCGCCCTAAGGATGGCATTCTGAATGGCCCTCAGTTCGTCCGTCGACCAGACCGTAGCCGGATAGTCCTCGGGGACTATACCCAGCTTCACCTCACACAGTGCGTCCCTAAAGGATGCTGGTTTCACGGCGTCTTCGCGAGGCAGGCTTGCCTCGGCCGTGGGCATTGTTACTGCCCCAGCCGGCTCAGCTCTCGCTGCGCCGTGCATAAATTTGGAGACCTTTTTTGGGGCTTGCTCCTGTGGAGTGGAGCTCTTTGATCGGGTTCTTTTAGCCGATCTCTCCTTTTGAGGGGGCCCAATGGGCTCTTTCGCTAATTCCCTAGCCTCCTCATAGCTCATACCCTTCTCCAAATAGCGCTTGAGGCGTTTCCGACCGGCTCCACTACGCCGATCTCGCTCTCGAGTTTGGACGAGAGTATCATTACCTGTCGGAGAGGCAAGCAGCTTCTGCTCATCTTCCGGCGAGATATCAGAAAGCGTTTTGACGGGACTCGCATCCCGTCTAGCGCTGGTGTCAACCATCTCAACGTCATACTGGGGACTATGCGCCCCCGGTAGTTCTGTCGGGACAGTCCCCGTTTCGGCGGCTGCCGAAAGGCCATGCCCGGCCTCGTCTGCGAGCTGTTCAGCTCCATCTGTTTTTTTTATTATTGTTTTTTGCTTTACGTTTTCCATAGTGTTCCCACGAGTATGGGGGATAGTAGTACCGTTGGGACATAGCCCCCACTATCCCGAGCGGGGCTTCTTACAACCAGAGGTCGCCAGGTATCTGGAGGCCACCGTTATAAGACACACTAACGTAGTGCCATTCATCCCATAAGCACGGTACGGATGACACTCGGAATTACGGGTTTTATCGAGTTGTCCTCTCTAGATCGCCATATTCAGTAAAAGCAGGGCCACGTATGGTCGGTCTTGAGCCAACTGCTCCTGACTCAGAGCATTGCACCACGTATGGAACAATACCAAGAGCCTTGACCCCCAAAATTGTTGTTGTTTGTTGTTTGTTTATAATACTCGAAAACGTAGTTAAGTTTTCAATTCGTCTTGGGTTTTCTCCACTAAAACGAAGAAAGCATGGATAAATTTATTCGACTGGCAGACGCTGTGACCGAGTTTGAGGCCGACTACAATGACACGGCACAAACTGGTCACACTAAATACACTCTTGCTATTCAGCAAGAGGAACTTAAAGCCATGTGGAGGAAGGTAAAGACAGCGTATGAGGAACTAGTACATTCCGATAGGTTAGACGCCACTGGAGTCGCCACTGTTAAACCTAAGTACAAAAGTTTGTATGCTGTATACCTGCGATGTATGTCAAACATGGCAGAACTCCATGCAAGGCTAGTAAAGAATGACTAAAATGTAGAGGATATGTCCGCCCGAGAGCATAATATTCAACTTCCTCCGTGCGATACGGACGTATTCAAAGGCGACTATCTCACATGGACTACGTTTCGAGATATGTTTACGGCCATATACATACTCAACAAGCGTCTCACTCCTGTGGAAAAATTGTTTCACCTAAACCAAAAAAAAGAGGGGGGCCAGAGAGATAGTGAGTAAATGTTCATTGACTAACGATGGCTTTCAAACTGCCTGGAAAAATTTGAGTGATAGATACGAAAATAAAAGTATCCTCGTAAATGCCCAATTAAAGATTCTGTTCAACTTACAGGCGGTATATAGCGAGTGCGGTATATAGCGAGTGCGGTAGCTCCATCAAACAATTGCAGCGAGATATTAATAATTGCATCTCGACATTACAGTGGCAACAGATGGACACATCAAACTGGGATGCAATCATTACATATCTCTGCTCAACGAAGTTACCAGAAACTACATTAGCGTTGTGGGAGCAAAGCATTGAAAGCAAAACTGAAATACCCAAGTGGGAGGACATGGATAACTTTCTTTCACATCGGTTTCAAACTCTAGAAAGCGTTTCAGATATAAGAGGCATTAAACCTAACCCCACTGCAGAGCCGCACAATAGTAGGCATACAAACGAAACTCCACAAAAAAGATTAAAGTCGTACCAAGCGAGTGTAGCCGAGACAATTTGCAAATTTTGCCAGAGCAACGAGC
Source organism: Rhagoletis zephyria (assembly GCF_001687245.7). Classification (NCBI taxonomy): domain Eukaryota; kingdom Metazoa; phylum Arthropoda; class Insecta; order Diptera; family Tephritidae; genus Rhagoletis; species Rhagoletis zephyria. The sequence goes on along the minus strand of NW_016158346.1, from coordinate 101,059 downwards.
AAAAATTACAAAGGTGCCAAAAATTCCTGAAACTATCAGCAGAAGACAGAATCGCTTTCGTTAAGCGCACTCACAGTTGCTTGAACTGTCTATCCTCCAGACATACGGTGTCAAGGTGCAGTAGCTCCTTCAATTGCAGAACCTGTCACCTGAGGCACCATACATCACTTCATGTTCAAGCAGTTCAACCAAAAGAAACTACTCCAACTAATACGTCGTATCACACATATGAAAGCGCATCTACGTCTGCGCAGGCTCAAGCAAGGCGTGATGCAAATGCAAGTATTAATTCAGCAGATAACATTCAATCTTGCTTTGCTAATACGAGGAAAGGGGTTCTATTAGGAACAGCGCCTGTCAATATAAATTTCAATAATACTAACTTTTCAGCCCGCGCATTAATAGATTCCGGTTCAGAAGCCTCTTTTATAACAGAAAGTCTTAAACGTAAAATCAACTTGCCCTCAAAGAGAATGCGTGCCCAGGTATCAGGCATCAACAACAGTGTTTCTGCACAAATAAAAGAAACGTGCGTCATTCATCTGCGGTCACCCAATGACCCTTCAACCAGTATAAGTACGCAAGTCCTAGTTCTACCACGACTCACCGGAAATTTACCGACTTGCGAAGTAAATGCTAAGACATAGCAAGTGTTTCCGGGCCTTCTCTTAGCGGGCAAGAACTTCTTCAAAAATGAACAAGTTGATCTTATCTTGGGCGGCGATATATATGCCCAGATAATATTAAATGGGATCAAAAGGAAAGGAACTCTACTAGCGCAAGAAACCGTCTTCGGCTGGATAATAACTGGCCAGACAGAGCCGATATCCCCAAAAAGTAAACGCGGATCTTCCTTCAACTCGGTTTCTTTCAACAAGCGTCTTACTTTATCAGAAAGAGTCTCAAAAACCAAAACTCAAAAGATAGAGAAATATTTTAGTACACAAACGCCAAAGCCACGGCGAATCTTAGTTTCCAACTGTTTGGGCGGGGGAGGCACTGACGCTACGCTTCGTAATAAGTCCTCACACCGAAGAGGCACACATGGTGGTACAAACGTATACCCGCATATGACCTAGAGAAAACTAAAGTGGTGGCGCAACGGAACGACCTCACCAATTTCACCTCATACGAAATACTGTAGTACAGAGCAACAATACTTCAACCTTAAAACAAACAGCATTCATGATCAAGTGCAAGTGAAATATCAGTCTCCAAAACACTGGAGGAGGAGGAAACAGGAATTGTATCAGATAATCACATATTTACCTACATATATCAGATGGCATATTCAACGGCAGTGATGGCTGATATACAATTTATCCTATGTTGAAATTCCTAAAAACTTAGACTTTGGCGCGATGAAGAAATTTAGTTTTTAAACCTCAGGTAGTTTAGATTTTCTTGTAAGCCTCCAAAATAGGTGCATGACATACAATTCAGTGGCTTGTACAGTGTTAAAAAAAGTGCAGCAAACAGTGCTTTTAAATGACGCTTCAACCATGAATTCCTTTCATAAATACTCATGTATATTAAGAGATGCATGCATACATATATACTATGTACAAGTTCGGCAGTGCCAAAATTTAGCCAATTCTTTTCATATAACTTAGTTACATGCTTACAAAAGATAGGATATGAGCTTATTATGAAATGCTTTCATATAAATGAAATGGATCTATAAACATTGGAGAATAGAAAATTCTTGTATTTTTTTGGTTCAGATACTACTTTAGTAAGCACTTTTTATTATTTTATTATTATAATATTTTAGAAAATCGTTGTAAATTTACTACGATCATACTAAAGTTCTAACCCTGCTACATACATAAGTAATGAGAGTTTTTTGACATTTATGCACCTTGCACCTGGCACCGTAAAATCGAGAACTGCGATCAATTCGTCATCTCTGTAATAAAGGGTTTTGATAATTCCTTCAGCCACTCATTGTATGTGAACCTTAACGATTCCAAATTGGTTGTGCCAGCAAAATGCCCTCATATAACAATGCCCTAATGTACACATTGCAGCACATCTTTCCTTTTTATATTCACATTTTAATGTACATATATTCATTTGTACATACTACTCTTACTCTTACTCCCACGCCATTTCGCAAACAGCCTCCGTTTGGTTTTGATGAGCACACTTATGTTTGCAAAACTGCAGCATTGTTGCGCGAAGCTGAGATCTTAGAAAATAGCATCTTTGTAGAGTCTGGTACTGCTAATTGATTATTCTGATCCACAGAACCGTAAGGTAACAATGAGGGAGTCAGGAACCTAGCTGCATAAAAGTCTATTACTGACGAATCGAAACCTTTAAAAAGTTGTTCTTGCCTCGTTCAATTGCTTCCGTTTTAAAAATTGTTAGCTTATTCTCACTGATATGCCTCATAGCTGTTGTAGGAGTTACGTATTAAATTTCAAAGCATAAAATGTACCATTGTATAAATCAAATTTCGCTTTCGTTGAATCTGTCGATTTTCACAGCCGTACAAGCAGCACCTCTTGAAGTGTCCATATGAAGATTGCGGGTAGGTGACAATTTCCAACGCCTCTCATCGCTTCAACAGGTCCTAAATCTTCTTTCCTCTCGTGTGTTTTGGTGCCAATTTTGAAGGCTCATTTGGCAGCACATGTCGGCATTCGAATTGCCCATCGTAATATTCGTCAGGGTATTAAGGATTCTTACTAATGAATGTGGGTTTTTGTTCGTTGGTGGTTTACACCTGGTACAACGGTTTGGCAACCGTAGATCCTAATTGCAAGTGTTTAATCAATACGGCACCTAAAAATATAAGTTTAATTAAAATATATTACTATTTGCACAATTTACTCTACTTACGCTTCACTTATAGTATGTCCTCGTGGTGGTTACTAATTGAATGACATTTGTATCATTCAGGAAATTGTAAAGTATGCCACTGTAGTGTAACCAGTGAGGGAAAAACAGGTACCATTATACCCCGTTCAGACTTGCTTAAGCTGAAAGTACTTTCGGTACAAGAATCCAAGTTGAGCACATTTGCAATGTAACTTTGCAACCCTTCTTAAAAACCCATTTCAACACATTGCTTAGCCAAATATAAAAATGTATAAACCTGTATTTGGTCTTTTAGGCACATTTTTATACATACAAACGTAGGCAATTTAAGTGCCAGCTACAAAACGCGATTTCCCATCTCTTAGTAAAGCACAGCTGTCAAGATCAGCGACACCTACCGAAATAATAAGAAAAATTGTAGAAGTAGCAAGGAACGCCACCAAATGTTAAGTAGAGGGGAATTTTTCTTTTTGGAGGCAGGCCAAGGTGTTAATTATCATATGCACATCAATTACTCTTACGGCAAATTTCAAATGAAAATTTAATTGAGTTGAATTTCGGAGTGTTATTTAAATGGCAATACAAGCAGTTTGCAAATACATACATATGATTTGAAAATGAAATTTTAACGTTAATCAACAATCTTTACTTGGACGGCTCATCTGAAATTGGCCCTTAATACATAGCAACCCTCAATCGATAACAATGTATCGGTTCATGAATTAAAGTACCCTGCACACTTGTATACAAATCCTTATGCAATATTATGCGGATTACACAGTATCACTCACATCCGTCAATCATAACGCTGAGTCTACACGTAAAATTTGTATAATTAAACAATTGAATTTAAACTTTGGATTATAGATCATGCATTAATTATAACCAAATTTCATTACTAATCGCCGCCCAACCAACCAATAATAATATTAACAAAAAATATATATATGTATATACATAAACGAAAGACTCGGAGCGGAAACTCGGCCTTTCCGCCCGATCACATCATGGGATCGGAAGATTGGGCTTTCCGACACAAGTTAGTACAAGCAAATACCACAACGGGGATCGGAACCTCGGCCTTTCCGACCACGTTCAGTTGTCATTTTGGTTTTTACAGGAGTTTGCCCTGGTCCTGAAACCTGCCTTCCTTCTCCTAACTCTCTGGTATAATTTTCGGGCGTTCTTCCTGTCGGCCAGCATTTCAAGCTCTTCACACTCACGTATTTCGGCCTCTCTCTTCTTATTGCGGCAAATACGTCTCGCTTCCCTCGTCAGATCCCTATAGCGGCCCCAAATAGCGCGCGTTGCGCCCAATCGCAGCGCGGCCCTGTAGGCGGCATCTTTTTTCTCTGCAGCTTCCTGACACTCCTCATCGTACCAGTTGTTCTTTTGGGCTCGCTGAAATCCGACTACTTCTTCGGCGGCGGTATTTAATGAGCGGGAAATGTGGTTCCACTGCTCGCATATGTCGGTTTGTTGAAGAGTGCTCTCTGAGATCAGGAGTGAGAGTCGAGTAGCGAATGCCTTGGCTGTCTGTTGTGATTGCAGCTATTCGACGTTAAGCTTTCCTTGCATATTCGGGCGCACATTTTTTGCTGCGCAAAGGCGGGTGTGTATCTTGGCTGCAACAAGATAGTAGTCCGAGTCGATGTTTGGACCTCGGAGTGTACGTACGTCCAAAACACTGGAAGCATGCCTTCCGTCTATCACAACATTGTCGATTGGTTGGGGGCGAGGGGGCGCTGTCTCCTCCGAGGCATTATTTCGCTTCTTCACTGGAAGGGGTTTTTAGGTGGCGGGTCCCAAACCCAGCGCACAACCCATTGCTGGGACGGGGGTGGTTTCGCAACCAAATACACGTTTATATAGCGATCAGCCGCACCTTCTGGTAAACAGACGCTGCAGACTTCAGTGAGCCCTTAAACCGAATAAGTCGGAGTGGCCCCACCGAAGCTTCCTCTCTTTCTGTCGTGACCCAAGGCTCCACTCGGATTGGTGAACGCATCCTGCCCATGGGTAGCTCACGTTTCCTAGAGTGCGCGAACGAGGACGCAAGAGTCGGGATTGAGTATAGCCGTGCAACTGTAACTGCATACACAGCACAACGACTATACCCCATTGCACTCCATGTATGTATGTACATGTGTATGAAAATTAAATAATTTAAAGTTTCAACAAAAACAAGGAGCATGAAAAAGTAAAAAGTTAAATAAATACTTTCATCGATTGTCGAATAATTTGACGGCAAATACGACACATAATGCTTGTATTACCATTTAGATTAGCAAGCCTGTTGGCGCTCAACCGCGGCGGTCCGCGTTTGCGCGCCACCACTGGAAAACCTAAGACGCTGAGAACAAATATGCGCATCACATTGAAGGGTAAAAAAACAATAACAATTTCTTTTAATAATAATAATAGATTAGCGCTTACACATATGTTAGTGTTTGGCCGAGCTTCTCCTCCGACTTGTGTCGTGCGCCATGATGTTGTCACACAAAGCGGAGGGACCTACAGTTTTACGCCGACTCCTAACGGGCTTTATTGCCTTTTATTGGTGGGCGCTATTTCCCCTTCGAAATGGAAATAATGGCCATGGGCTTTATTTCTTTTTTTTGGGAAATGAAGCCCATGGGTGTTATTTCTCGGGCCTTATTGAAATGAATTGAATCCACCGAGGAAGCCTATTTCAGCATTCTCCAAAAAAATTGCCGGACTTTGTAGACAAAAACGCATACTCTGAGGAAGAAGTTGTTTTCCAGCAGAACGGAGATCCAAATAATTCTGAAAATATTCGAATTTGCACGTAATGCTGTGGCCAGCACAAATCCCAGACCTCAACGCCATCGAAAAATTGAGCGCTGTGGTCAAGAGAGGATGAGCATAGCACAAGCGAGCTCCGAGGCGTGTAAAATCATAATGGGGTAATATTCCAAGCGAGATCAAAGAAAACTCAGTAGAGAGCATTCCCGGACATATGAAAATCGCTATTAAAAACGAGGGAGTCTCAACAATCCTCTTGATATCAACTTAGTAAAAACTCAAAACAGAAAAGTTCTAAACTGAGTGAAAAGAGTTGCCTTGCGTTTTTGCTGTGAATCGCGTGTTTCGTTTTTAAGTGTAGTTTTTATGTTGACTAGACTTCATTCCTTAGATAATAACGACCAATTGCTGAAATTTTCAAAGCAATCCGCTTATTAATAAAAAAGTTACTATAAGGGCCAGTTTTTCAGTGCACGGCCGTGGTTTAAACTAAGTTTAAACTCCCGATCTGGTTGATTTAAACTAAGATCAGCCAATCAAATGTCAGCCAGCTGTTCTATTTAAACTCAGTTTACTTAATCTAAGTTTAAACTGGCACTGAAAAACAGACCCTAAGTAATAAAATGTCGTACATGCCCTCGGTTTTGATCGCCAGTCTAATTTTGTTTTTAAAATAAAAATACAACATCTTTTAAAACAGTTTTATTTAAAGCAAAACAAAGAGAAAACAAATTGAAAAATTATCGCAAAAATGTATAGACACAGCTTATAATTTTCGTATCCGTGAATTTTTTTAGGGAATTAGTAATCTTTTTAAAATTTGAATGAATTCAAGTTGGAATCGTTTTATAAATAAAAACTTAGTAAATAATTATAAAAACCTTAAAAAAGTTTAGACAAGGATGATAGATTTCAATATAGCGATATTAGTAGTTTGACAGAATAAAACATAATCAAAGATCATAGAAAATAAGGATGCTGGCTGTGTTTATGGCTACCTTATATACATGGGCGTAGGCAGGTAAGGGCAGGGGGGCCCGAGCCGCCCCTAACTTCCAACTTTTTGCCTAGATATGCAAAAATTGTACCAATATATCTGGTATATAACAAATTATACACTCAATGTTTACAAAATAATTAGGAAATTGATTTAAAAAGTGGATATGAGGATCATCCGATTCTGTATCAAGTTATTCTCCCTAACTTCAAAGCACTTCCATTTAAAAAGGGTAAAAACCTGGCTGCAGGTGACAATGGCGAAAATGGATTGAACGGTAAACTATAAATAAATGTATAGTTCAATTGTTTATTTGTACATCGAAAGCTTTGTCCCGCAGAAAAAAATCTGAGATTATTGATAAAAATATAGACCGGTTTGGTGAACAGCCAACACGTTTACTTCTTAAGTAATTACAGCAGATGGCCGAAAATACATAGCGCACATAAATTTCTATAATAAAAATAGCATATTAGAGGCTGCTAATATATCTATTTTAAATTATAGTTAAATCATTAGTTAAACTTTACTACAGAAAAATTACACAGAATTTTCTGTAGCTAAGTTTAACCAATGATTTAACTATACTTTAAATTAGATGAGTTAACGGCCCTTAATGAATTTTTTATTTATAAAACGATGTGGCAAAACAAAATCAAGTAATATATTTAGCATAAATGAATATACCAGCATAAAAAGTCTGCATACTGAAAATGTTCAATACGTCCTCATATTTATACATCCATATGTATATAATTTAAGAGGAGATATTTGGCTGCAAAGCTATGAATTTAAAAAATACATCAGGGTTTAGTTGAGATATTCGCCTTTGACCACTATGTTTTGTACATTTCCCAGTACTGCAAAGCTTTTGACTGCCATTCACCTGGGAGTGGCCAGAAGTAATTCGTGTGCTTACGGTTCAAATCGCAGCTCACTACGTCCGGATAGTTATATCCATGAATCTCTGGGTAGCGACCGAACACTAGTTTGGGAGCGAGCTAAGGTGGGAGGGCGTAACACCCCGCGTGCGCTGGGTTTGGGTCCCGCCACGTTAAAACCTTGCCCAATGAAAAAAACACATGCCTCGGATGATACCCCCTTCTTTTGATGACGATCACGGCAAACATAGGAGGGACTATGATTTGAGGGTATGCACCTGGAATTTCCGAACCCTTAAAAGGGAAGGTGCCTCTGCCCGGCTGGTTGATGTCCTAGGGGAAATAAAGGCTGACGTCACCGCCATCTATGAAATGCGATGGACGGGGCGAGGAAGGTAAGCGTGGAGCCTTGCGATGTCTACTACAGTTGCTGCATAAAGGGAAGCAAGGCGGCGTTGGATTTATGGTGGGAGAGAGACCGACGTTCACTCTAGTGGACGAACGTCTAGCCACAATCAGCATCAAAGCGAGATTCTTCAACATCACGCTGATATGTGCCAATGCCCCGATGGAAGAGAAGGACGAGGCATCCAAGGGTCACTTATCTTAGAGCGTACATATTAGCGCTGCCACCGACACGTATAAAAATCGTGCTTGGCGATTTAAATGCCAAGGTGGACAACGAAGGGATATTTGGCGCCAGTGTCGGAAAATTAGCCTCCACATAGAAACTGGGCCGGGGCCCGAAACTTGGCAGTATGTAGTATTGGGTTCTAGCATAAAAAGATCTATCAAGCTACATGGGTGTTTCCAGATCGAAAAAATGGGAAACCAAGCCGAGCATGTTGTGATAGACGGAAGGCATGCTTCCAGTGTTTTAAATGTACATACGTACACTCCGAGGGCCACACATCGACTCGCACTACTATATTGATGCAGCCAATATACAACCCCACCTCGGTGCAGCAAAAAAAGGCCCCCAACAATGCAAGGAAAGTTCAACGTTGAAAAGCTGCAATCAATCAGACGGCTGCGAGAGAGCACTCTTCAACAAACCGACATACGCGAGCAGTGGAACCACATTTCCTGCTCATTACTAGTACGATGAGGAGTGTCAAGAAGCTGCAGAGAAAAATGCCTGAATGCTCAAGACTCCTGTAGGAACAACCATGGCGACCTAGTGACCGATGTCCAGAATGTACTCAAAAACATCGAGGGAACACTTTTCAACCCTCTTGAATGGCAGAAGCACTGAAAGAAGTGGAGAAGATGAACCCGAGTCCCCAGTCGATGACGATGGAGTCGATATCCCAGCGCCTGACTATGACGAGGTACGAATAGCGCTTATGCTGATGAAAAGTAACAAATCTGCTTGAGATGACGGCCTTTCAGCTGAGCTATTCAATTACGATGACAAGGAGCTAATAAGGTGCATGCCCGACGACTGGCGACCCCGCCATACGCGCCAACTACCGCGGGATCAGCCTTCTAAGCATAGGTTGCAAGGTCTTATACAATGTATTGTGTGAAAGACTGAATACCACCGTCAATGAACTTATTGGACCTTAACAGTGTGGATTTAGGCCTGGTAAATCCACCATAGATCAGGTATTCATAATACACCAAATCTTGGAGAAGACTCCTCGATTTCAGAGCCGCTTTCGACAGCACTAAAAGGAGTTGATTATACGCCTATATGTCTGAATTTGGCATCCTCTCAAAACTCATACGGCTGTGTAAAATGACGGTGAGCAATACCACCAGCTCTGCCAGAATTGGGAAAGACCTCTCCGATCCGTTCGCCGCCAAACGGTCTTTCAGACAAGGCGACTTCCTTTCAACTGACTTCTTGACTCTGTTGTTGGGGAAGATAATAAGAGCTGCAGAACTGAACCGCTCAGGAACAATTTACTACAAGAGCGTACAATTGCTGGCTTATGCCGATGACACTGACATTATCGGTAAGAAAAACCGCGAAGTCTGTTCTGCCTTTTTCAAGTTGGACAAGGAAGCAAAGCGAATGGGTCTGGTGGTGACCGAGGACAAAACGAAGTATCTCCTGTCATCACACAAACAGTCAGTACATTCGCGCCTTGGCACGCACGTCCCTGTTGACAGTTAAAATTTCGAGAAAGCGGAGAATAATCTTTACTTGGGCACCAGCATTAACACGGATAATAATTCCACCAGCGAAATTCAATGCATAACCACTCTTGCCAACAAGTGCTACTTCGGACTGACTAGGCAATTGAGAAGTAAAGTCCTCTAGCCGTACAAAAATCTTACTCTATATGTCAGTCATCATGCCTGTGCTGGTTTATGGCGCGGACGCATGGACAATCAAAACATCTGATTTGGCGGCTCTTGGACCTTTCTAGAGAAAGATTCTGCAAAAGATTTATGAGCCTTTACGCATTGGCGACGGCAAGTGCCGCATACGATGAAACGTGAGCTGTATGAGCTTTACAATGACATCGACATAGTGCAGCGAATCAAAATACAACGGCTACGCAGGCTTGGTCATGTCGTACGAATGGACGGAAATGCTCCAGCTCTAAAAGTATTTAACGCGGGTCGCGATGGTGGAGGAGGAAGGCCCACTTTGATGGAAGGACCAAGTGGAGAAGGACTTGGTTTCAATTGGCATTTCCAAATGGGTGTCAGTTTGCACAGAAGAGAAATGACTGTTTTGGACTCGGCCAAAATCGCGTAGACGGTTATAGAGCCAAATGAGAAGAAGAAGAAGAAGTTTGTGCGTCCCAGATGCATTTTCTCAAGCGAGGAATGTTCTAGACCCATCAGCAATGTATGTTTTGTCTGGCAAAAGATTCAGTTGGTTATTTTAATGTAACTTGCGGACTTTAGCTTTCACAATTTCGCATTTCACATTTGTGTTTCTCTAGTCTGGCTTCTATATTATTTTATCTTTACTTTTGCTATAATTTTCACTAATTCTGATAACAGTTGATTTGTTTATTTCACTGAAAATAAAATTTCGTAAAAGTGCTACGAAAAACTTTCGTAGTCTTGGTTTTTGTACAATGTACGAAACTTACGGTCATAATACGAACGCATTTTTCACAACGAAACAAGATTTTACGAACCATTCGTAAATATAACGAAAAGCCTTTCGTAAGGATTTTTTTCAGTACAATTTACGAAATCTTACGTTTATTTTACGAAACACATTCTTAAATTACTGAACAAACCTCTGTACGAATAAGTTTGTATATTGTACGAAGGCATTCGTAATATTTACGTGTGGTTTTAAAATATACGAAATCTACAATTCTGTATTCGTATAATTTACTTAAAACTTTCGTACATAGAAAAAATGCAGAAACATGTTTTTTAAATTCGTACAACAGACGAATATTTTCGTACAATATACTAAATTACCGGCAGTTTAATATTTCATCATATTTTTATGTACCGCGTGTCATTGCAAAATTACTGTTTGGCTGCTGTGAGACGTATAATATAATTTTAAACGTTTCAAGAGGGTTTTTCTGGATAAAAATACAAAACAAAATTAAATATTAAAGCTGTGGATAAATGCTCTTAAGCATACAATGTTTTTAACATCGCCCACGCTGAGCCTTGTGCTGCAATGTGGGACTTCATAAGTAGGCAATTTCATCAGTTACCTATCAACGGCAAGCCCAAATCAGGAACAGACACTCCACTTAATGAAATTTTAAGTAAGTACATATAAGATTTTTCACTGAAACCTGCCTTTCAGACGCCTTATAATTTTCCTTTAATTTTTAGTCGTCACGGAAACTAACATCGAAGAAGCTGCGAATCTGCCAAGTACATCCACATAAAAATATTATAATGTTGAAAGAAAGTGAAACCAGTATTTTTTATATCCTTTCATATTTTATATCTTATTGTATTTAATAAGGGTTTTGTTGAGTTTCATAATTTGACACTTTGCATCACTATACTTTATCGAATGAAGGCTAAGCAATAAAAAAATATGTAGTATAGAACCTATTCGTATGCATATAAATAAAAGACTTAAGTTGGATTATAGCTAAAATAACCTTTTTTATTAATTTTAAACTGCAGAGTAGCAGAAAACTTAAGTAAAACTTATTATTTACGACATTTATGCTTTTAATGTCTGCACTTCTTTCGTAGAATGTATGATTGCTTTTATTCTTTACACTATAAAAAACATAGCTCAAATTATAACACAACACTTTCATTATTTTTTAATCATTAATGTTAAACTTTTTTGCATAACATTTTGTTAAAGAAAAGCGCTTAAAATTAAGGATAAAAACAAAATAAAAGTGTGTTAAATTCGTACTGTGTTTTTTACAGTGTGGCGAATGAAAGCAATTGCAAATTCTACGAAACAACCGCAGATTTTAGGAAAATAATTTCGTTAAATATACGAATTATTTTTGTGTATTTTACAAAAATTTCGTAACAAAATAAAGAAATAGGACGAAATTATTTAGCAAATAGTACGAAATTCGTTCGTAAATAGTACGAATGCGTTCGTAAGATGTACTTAAGATCTTATGTCTGATATTTCGTAGTATGTACGAAAACAGTTTGTTTTGTACAATCAACGATAAATTTCGTGGCTCAAAAAGACGAAAATATTCGTAAGATGTACGCAAGTTTTCGTTATATTTACGCAGATTTTATTTTCAGTTTTAAACTCATCACGCACCACTTAAACTGAAATACCACTTTTTGGTTTTTCCAGAGTACTGGTAAATTAAAGAAAGGCAAAAAATTAAAATTTTGTGTGTGTGGCACGCATAAACAAAGAATGATGTAGGCATTGATGCTAATTGTTTTGAAGTTGCATTTATAAAGGTTACAATGTTTTGCTTTAGAGACTTGCATTAATCAAGAAATTGCACTATTGAGGGTTGCGGATGCCGTGTACGCACTGTACATATTTTTCATCAGAAAAACAGAAATGAAGTTACGAGCAATAAGGCTCAACCTATGAGCGAGTTCTTAGACCTTAAGTATAGATTTGAGGGGGTATTCAAAATTCTAAGTATGCATATTTTTTGTGCTTCAGTAGATCTATAACTTTAGCAGTCACAGTGTTATAATCCCAACGAAATCCTTGACGGTGGTACCGGGAGGGGAACGGTACATGACGGTAGGGGTTAGGCTTTCGATGCTTTCGTAAAATAAACATGCGCAGTAAAATATTAACTATTTTAATCGACGAATAGTTTTACATAAACTTTGTGAACTTCTGTTTCTTTGTTTTTGTGCAACATATTTAGCTCTATTGGTTACAATAATTTTAAGCTATAATAAACAATTTTTTAGTAAGTTATTGGTTTGGAAAATTTTTTTTTTTTGTATAGGCGTATAGGTACGAATGGTCACCGTACACATAGCGCCTTTTGCATTGATGGTGTTAATAAGCATATACATACATACATACGTTACAAATAACGTTTAATACAATGTTCAAATAATTCAAAAATCTGTCTTAAATTACGAATCTTTATTAGTATTTTTTGTTTGTTTACACAGATATAAAAATCCTATATAATTTCCTCGAAATTTCAATGACAAGTTTTTTCAGTTCAAACGGATAAAGAAATAAAGAGTACATAAAACAATATTTTAATTACATAAAGAGCAAAAAAAAAACTCAGTTTAAGCTTTTTTATTTTAATCCGGTTTTAGCTACACAAATTATACACTGTGAATATTTTCGAAGTACATTCAAATTCCGTACCTTCAATAGTATGTGCGAGAAATCGTTTATTTTTGTATCGGTAACATAATATGTACAAATCAAGAATTTTTTAGTTACTTCGAGTTGAATGTTTTTCCGCAATAAATAAATTTTCATTGTGCTTATGACCACCTAAAAAATTTAAAAAGTACTGATAATAAGACGCTGAAGTATTTTACATAGAAATAGTTCTGCACTTAAAAAGATCCTAAATGAATTTTTAAAGACGGGGGTTTTGCTATTTGTGCATTACGTATGCATATACATATGTACGTATCTATGTATGTATATATGGATGTGTTGAAATTAAGTAAGACCTGAAGTTCGCAAAATTCTCTCCACGTCTATAACGTAACAAAAAACACAACTTTTCATAGGCATTGTTTTGCGTGTACTTGCATACTGCCAATTTTTGGGCTATATAAAGTGGTCAAGTGCCGCCTTCATGTAATTATAGTCCAGCTGTCCAGTTGTCCAGAGCAAAATTCGTAGCCCTTGAGTGCGTGTTTTTAAAGTGAGTGTTTTTATTTTATATCCGCATAATAAAATTGTAGTTGGAGTTATTTTAATACCAAGTGTGAATATATGTGTGTATGTACATACATGTATTTTCACAGTATTGTTCTCTTCAAAACTAAAGTGGTAGTGTCAATAAGTAGAATAAATTATCAGTCGCGAGCATCTCTACTGGCGATTTTTAAGCCAATATGAAAAATACAGATACGCTTTATTACCAAACAAAAAGTGTTGAAATATTCGAATTTTTTCAATTGAATATCCAGTTAATGCCCATAAATATATACATATTTATGTACGTACATACACATGCATACGAATGTAGGTATATATGTTCGTACTCGTATAAATACGTACATACATATGTACACATGTTATCTATTTAAATATTTCTTCTATACATATATATGCATGCACACGTTTGGAAATGGGTATCTCGCTTACCCATGTGCGCGGAAATTCAAGTGATGATAAATATTATAAAAACTGTCACGTCCGATCTTCGAAAAAAAAAATCATATAAAAATTTATCCAGAAACATATTGGGCCGAGTGCTTGATTGCTGCGGTATAATTACCGGTTACATAAAATGAGTTACATATGTATATATGTATGTATGTATATACATATGAAAAAAGTATGAGCATGCAACATAAAATGTGTTTTAGCACACATACCCAGTAGCAAAATGTAATGTATTGCAATCGATAAAATACATCAGTAAAACAGCCGTTTGCACCAAGGATGCATTGTAACGTCAATTTTAGCGTTTACCAAAAAAAATCAATCAATCAATTATCAAAATAATGCTATTTTGCTTATTAACGAAAAGAAATTCAATCGTTAATGCTGAGGCTGTAGCATACATTTAGATGCTAGGTGTTTATAGTGAGCTGGCAATGGCATACAACAACAACTTTTCGTTGATTTATTTTGTTTCGATGTTAACGATTGATGATTTATGTATTTCGTTTCAACGTTAACGAATGAGTTTTGTTTCGTTAATTCAGCTCTGAAACGAAACAAAATTATTTGGATAATTATTTTTGCGCATCAACAAAACGAAATCGATTCATACCCAGTGGGAACAAGTAATGTATAGTAATCCAAAAAATAATCGGTAAACCAGCCGTTTTCACATACGAAAATGCGTTATTTTTCCCACGTCGATGTCCTAGAAAAAGTGGGGCATTCATTTTTGCATTACCAGTAATGTAAAAATGAATGCGATTTTATATGAAATTTTTGCGACTTTTTGGATACATTAGCATTCTGATTACATATTAAACAGAAATAGAATCTAGAACTCATTAGAAATACATTACATTATTTATCACGCATGTAATGCATTACCACTTTTCCCACTGGGTATAGTTTGTTGAGCATTTGCACATTCGAAAATGCATAATTTTTCCCACGGCGACGTCCTAAGAAAAGTTGGACATTCATTTTTGCATTACCAGTAATGCAATAATGAATGTGATGTAGTATGAAATTTTTGCAACTTTCCGAATACATTCGAATGCTGATTGCATTTTAAACAGTAATAGAATCTCGAACTCATAAGAAATACATTACATTATTTATCATGCATGTAATGCATTACTACTTTTCCCACAGGGTGCGTTTATATATAGTATGTATGTAAATACATACATGCGTAAGTACATACATATGTGCCTGTGAAAAAGATTTTTAGACGAAAACATACATAATTAACTACCACATCATAACTTTTTAATTGTATGGAGCTGTTGCAAAAAGAGGCGGCCGCACTGTACACGTGATAGAAGCGAAACCTCTTAAAAACGCGTGAGTACCAGGGGCTGGATTCTGTAACTGTGAGAAAATATAGTGTACACCGAGTGCAAAACTTACAACCAAAAACTAATCGAATAAAATGCTCTGAGTTTTTCGGAAGAGAAGTGTACACAATTTTTTTATGTGATACTAGCAGACCCGGCGAACTTCTTCCCGCTCAAAATTAATTTTTGGATTCAAACATTTGGTCACCAACAATTCACGTTCACGTTTGGTTTTGTGGAGGATCATTGCCATCTTAGATAACCTAACTCAGGGCTGGCGAACTTAAGTCACGCGTGCAATTGATGGCACACAACAAATTAATTTGGGCACGGTATTAATTGAAGACTCAATTCCTCAATTAAGCTCTACCCAGAATTACAGCGGTCGGCGTTAAGTGAACAGCCGTATAGTTGCCGCAGTGAAATCCGTCGGAGTAAGCACGACGGCTTCCGTCAGTTGTCATTTTGATTTGAAAATTATTATTAAAATTATATACTTTTTCGGTACGTGCATGTAAGTTGATTTCCTGGAAATAAAAATGGATGAAAAAATGTGAAAACTTGTGAATATAATACTACAATCAATACTCAATCACCATTGTGCCGTTCCCGCTGGGCGGTTAGAATATAAATCGAATTAAAACGTCGGCGGTAAAAATGCTGCCGCCGCCATTCCATATGACTTTGAGGTCCCTGAACTAATCACTACAACATTCACCGACTGGTTTCGCACACATGCCCTAATTTAGTGCTTATCTAGTGCCAATTTATGCCACTAAAAAAAATTTAGTGCTCTGCAAATTTTGGTAAAAACATGTGGTAGCCATCTCTTCAGCTGAAGTAAGCACTACACTATCGATATCTCTGGAACCAAAAAGCGCATATATTTACTTTTACCTTACGACATAATTTAGTGCTTATCGAGTGCTAATTTATGCCGCAAAAAAAATTCTCTGCAAATTTTGGTAAAAACATGTGGTAGCCATCTCTTCAGCTGAAGTAAGCACTACACTATCGATATCTCTGGAACCAAAAAGCGCATATATTTACTTTTACCTTACGACATAATTTAGTGCTTATCGAGTGCTAATTTATGCCGCAAAAAAAATTCTCTGCAAATTTTGGTAAAAACATGTGGTAGCCATCTCTACAGCTGAAGTAAGCACTACACTATCAATATCTCTGGAACCAAAAAGCGCATATATTTACTTTTACCTTACGACATAATTTAGTGCTTATCGAGTGCTAATTTATGCCGCAAAAAAAATTCTCTGCAAATTTTGGTAAAAACATGTGGTAGCCATCTCTACAGCTGAAGTAAGCACTACACTATCAATATCTCTGGAACCAAAAAGCGCATATATTTACTTCTATCTTACGGCATAATTTTAACACATTTATTAATACATTTTGCAATAGCACTGCGCAATTAATAAGTTTATTATAACTCATATTGATAGACTAAAAATAAAGTTCAAAGCTACTATAATAAAAAATATAAATAAAAATAGCTAATAACGGGTGATTTTTTTGAGGTTAGGATTTTCATGGATTAGTATTTGACAGATCACGTGGGATTTCAGACATGGTGTCAAAGAGAAAGATGCTCAGTATGCTTTGACATTTCATCATGAATAGACTTACTAACGAGCAACGCTTGCAAATCATTGAATTTTATTACCAAAATCAGTGTTCGGTTCGAAATGTGTTTCGCAAACCCAATTGCTGCGAACGGCGACGAATCGACATTTCACGGTCTTCAGCAACACTCTCAGAAACAGACGCAATATTCTCTTCTGTACGCACTGTACGCATTCGTGTGGTTGGTTTAATGTCCAATAAAGTAAACTGAGTGCGAAACTTGGTCACAATCGCATTAATTGTTTGCTCACTTGGTCGATTATGTAGACCATAAATCGGACGTAAAGCGAACCGAACACTGATTTTGGTAATAAAATTCAATGATTTGCAAGCGTTGCTCGTTAGTAAGTCTATTCATGATGAAATGTCAAAGCATACTGAGCATCTTTCTCTTTGACACCATGTCTGAAATCCCACGTGATCTGTCAAATACTAATGCATGAAAATCCTAACCTCAAAAAAATCACCCGTTATAAAGAATAGAAATTCAAATCCCTTTCGTGTACATATATATTACACCGTGTGACAGTCAATTTTACACACAAAAATCAATATACTCGCGTAACCATGGGCCAAATATAGTAATACCGCGTTTCTAGTTTTTCTCTCTGACGTCCGGATTCTTTTTAAAAGGCCTTCGAAACTTGAAAAATATGATTATTCCGGAAATTGTAATGCAGAAAAACAGTATTTGTACCAAATTAAAGAGAAAGTTCTGTAGAATAAAAACTAGTAAATTTGTTGGTGCCTAAGGACGAAAAGGTATTGAAAATTTCCTTTTAAAATTGTATCCTTGAATATCCTTGAAATTTTGCAGTACTTATTTTTGAACAAATTATATGTTTAAGGCTAATAACTCGACCACACCCTCGAATTTCTTGTTCTCACTTTGTCAGCTCAAAAAAATAAAATTTACCATTCGTCCTTTTAAACCAACAATTTTTTTTTAGTGCTTACTTCAGCTGAATAGATGGCTACCACATGTTTTTACCCAAATTTGCAGAGAAAAATAAATTATTATTATTATGCGCTTTTTGGTTCCAGAGATATTGATAGTGTAGTGCTTACTACAGCTGAAGAGATGGCTACCACATGTTTTTTACCAAAATTTACAGAGCACAAAATTTTTTTTAGCGGCATAAATTGGCACTCGATAAGCACTAAATTATGTCATAAGGTAGAAGTATATGCGCTTTTTGGTTCCAGAGATATTGATTGTGTAGTGCTTACTACAGCTGAAGAGATGGCTACCACATGTTTTTACCAAAATTTACAGAGCACTAATTTTTTTTAGCGGCATAAATTGGCACTCGATAAGCACTAAATTATGTCATAAGGTAGAAGTATATGCGCTTTTTGGTTCCAGAGATATTGATTGTGTAGTGCTTACTACAGCTGAAGAGATGGCTACCACATGTTTTTACCAAAATTTACAGAGCACTCATTTTTTTTTAGCGGCATAAATTGGCACTAGACAAGCACTAAATTATGTCGTAAGGTAGAAGTATATGCGTTTTTTGGTTCCAGAGATATTGATATTGTAGTGCTTACTTCAGCTGAACAGATGGCTACCACATGCTTTTACCAAAATTTGCAGAGAAAAAAAATTTGTTTGCGGCATAAATTGGAACTAGACAAGCACTAAATTATGCCGTAAGGTAGAAGTATAAGCGCTTTTGGTTCCCGAGATATTGATAGAGTAGTGCTTACTTCAGCTGAAGAGATGGCTACCACATGCTTTTGCCAAAATTTGCAGAGAAAAAAAAATTTTTTGCGGCATAAATTAGCACTCGATAAGCACTAAATTATGTCGTAAGGTAGAAGTATATGCGCTTTTTGGTTCCAGAGATATTGATAGTGGAGTGCTTACTACAGCTAAAGAGATGGCTACTACATGTTTTTACCAAAATTCGCAGAGCATTTTTTAGCGGCATAAATTGGCACTAGATAAGCATTAAATTATGGCATGTGTACGAAACCAGTCGGTGAATGTTGTAGTGATTACTTCAGGGACCTATGCCTTTGTGAGTTCTAATTTTGAACGCGGTTAACCGTCGACCACTTTGCCGTCGTCCGCTGTAATTCTGGGTAGAGCTTTACTACCCACACTCTAAAAAATAATTGTGTAGATTTCCTACCTAAAAGGTACGTTACTGATTTCCCACCTTATTATTCGCGAAATTACATGCTCGATTATTCAACGAATAGTTTGTTTAAATTTCGGACTTTTTAGAGCGTAATATAGCTGCTGAGGTGTGCGTAAATTTTCTACGAAAGTGTGTACAAGTTACAAAATTCACATCTGTTGTCTGATTTCCACCGTAGAATTGTGTAAAGCCGCTAACAAAAAGGATTTTGACACACGAAAATGTGGAAACGAGAAAAATACATTTCCATCGTGTAAATTTACCAAAAATTTTTTAAAATAAACAAAAATATACTCAATTTAAAGTCGCATTTTTAAACAGATTTTTTAGAGTGCTTTAAAAAATCGGTAATCGCTCTTAGTGGTAATGTGTCGCATTGTCTTATAATGTGCTCTAATTAAATTTTTTTCCGAAGGCGTTGCGATTTTTCTCCATATAAAAAAAGGTGTATACGCGTTCAAAAACTTGGGTTTAATTTTTAAACCGAACTGGGACTGCTGCTTTTTTTAATATTTTGCAGTCTACTTTTTAAACCAGTCAATAGTTTCGAGCAATTTTTAATATATTCGGGTTTAAATTTTAGTCCAAACAGCCGAGATAATTATGTTTTGCTATGAGTGGTTTAAAATTAAAACCAAAAAGTTCGTGGTATCAAATATAGGCCCTCTTTGTTTAAAAATCAAACCAAAATGTTTTAATTCTAGTTTCCAGGTTTCATATATGTATGAGACATTCTTTTTCATATCGGATACCAAATTTGGTGTCACACTTTCGATTGGCTTGAAATTTTATTATGGGTTCTATACATGAAATAAGCTAACACGTGTTCGAGGAATTTTTTTCTTCTTCTTTTTCTTCGGAGATATGATCTGTCAAAGTTTGCATTTTTTCGTGATTCTGACTAATCATGTACTCCTTCAAATCGTTATATCTCGGGTTCTGCTGATTGTAGAGACTTCATCTTAACGTCGTTTTAAAGCTAAAGATTCTAATAATATTTCTATATATAAGATGGTCAAGATTGTCCTAAAGCTAACTTACCTATTAACAGTTGAACTTTTTGAAGTTGATTTGCATAGTGAAGACCAGTAAATTAGGGATTTATAATTATACCATCGTAGCCCCTGTTTAATTCTCTATAAAAAACGTGGTTAAAAAAATTGGGGTTTTTAAGAACTATTTTTAAAATATTTTTTTTTATGACGAGATGGTTTATTTTGTGAGAATCAACAATTTTTTTAAATTTGTTTTCCAAAACATATGCTACGATATATTTGGTAAGGTGTTAAACATCGGGTTTTTGCAAAAAGTAAAATTTTATTGCGGATTCCGATAGAAAACCTATCCAGATATAATACTTGTATAGCAAGATTTTTCTTTAGGGCGACAAACCCCTAGAAATGGGCGTGGCGATTGCAGGACTAAAATTAGCAAAACGCAGATTTTATTGCGCATTTCGGCAGAATATCGCTTCATTAACAACATTTGTTCCACAACTTTTTCAATCAAAGAATATTCTAGAAATGGGCGTGGATATATTAATACCAAAGTTGAAAAAAGTAGACTTTATTGTGGATTTCGCCAGAATATCTATATGGTTTGAAAAGTTTTAAGCGAATCGGAGACATGTCATACTTTTTTTTACGTCCGACTTAAAAAAGAATGGCTCATTTGTAAAATTTTGTTTAAAATCTAAACCGAAATAGAAAATGGTTGCCTCAATATGCCTTATTTTATATGACCTATAAGACTTAGGCAGAAGGGTGTCTCTCAGAGAGAGAGAGCAAATCTTATGAACTGACGGCATCAACACAGCGAAATGTGGTGTTGATTCAATCTCAGCATATGAAAGCACATTTACATGCATGGCTGTAGCTGAGTGTGCAAAGATGCTTGATACAATTGGTTACCAAGGCTGTCCGGGTTCAATCGCCATCAGACGGAGCATGAAACTTAAATTTTTCTTCTTTTTTTTTGTCAATGTTATTGTGGCTTATTAACATTTTATTTTTAATATTTTTATTGAGCTTTGTACCACGATTTTTTATTAGGAAAAATTGAAAAAGCAACAAAGTCTAAGCGGTAGAAGTTATAGCAGCTATTTCGGAGATCACCACATCTCCTCATCAGACTTATATTTTCTAGACTTCAGCAGGGAGCGAACCTGCGTATTCGATGTTCAAAGTCAGAAGCGTTAACCACTGAGCTATGTACATCCCGTAAACTCTTGTTGCTAATTAATTTTCCTTATTCAACCAACTACTATCAAGTGGAGCTGATTTGCCGCTATTTAAACTCGACAGCGTGGTTGTTGTTCTCAATTCTATATATCCATTTGTTTATATGCTTTTTTGTATAGATGCATGCATTTTTCTTTTATTCTTAATTAATTGTGAAAAAGTCTTCGTGAAGTGTAACTTGAAGCAAACGAAATAGAAAATGTTTGAGTTTAAAATTTAAACCGAACTGTTTAAATTCTAATCCCGACAAATGTGCCCTCTTTTTTATTAAACTTGGAAGGCTTGTATTAGAAACTAAATTTAGTTTGGTCATATATGTAGTCCAAAAAGTTTAAAATTAAAACCGAAATTTTTAACCATGTATGCAAATTTTTTACCTCATTACGAAATTAGTGAGACAAAAAATAAAAAATTAGTTAACACCTAATTCCTCACATAAAAAATTGAAATTCCCACAAAAAACGGTCCATTCCCCGATTCCCCACGCAAACTAAAATTCCCCGCAAATCGGGGAATTCCCCACGAGTTGGATTTCCTGTGCTGCGGGTAAGGGCTTAAGCGCTGGTTATACTTACATTGCAAGTGCAGGGCATAGGCAAGCAGCGCATGTGAAGCATAGGTGTGAAGGCTCTGTTATGCATACTTGTCAGTGCATGCACTGCTATACTATTTTTACGTAGGAATCCAAAACCAACAGACTTATACGTACTTAATGCTGTGCATTGGGTAACCGCTTACACGTGAAGATCATTTAACAGATTCCTTATGTGACAACTGTGAAGCAATGCCAAGTATGCATAACAGAACCTTAATCATACTCCGCATAGAGCGCATAATCTGCCAGAATCAGCTGTTCAGTGTAGTCAGCAGTGTTGCCGCCAAGCATTTTTAGTGGCAGCCAAATTCCTTTAAAAAAAGGGCTAAAAAAGAGCTAAAAAAGTCGTCATATATAAGAACACACGCAAACATTTTCAATAAGTAATGGTATAGAAAAACAATGAACTCTGGAAAAAGCTAATATTTTATCCAACCAAAAACCTTTTCGTATAAAAGGCGAAATATACGATACCAGCTTGCTGGCTCCATCAAGTGATTGTACCATCAGGCTCGAAGCATATAACTTACCAGCATGCTGGTACAATCTTTATTTCTTTACAAATGAGGTCGAGGAACGATCGAAATGATTTGAGCCGAAATTTCATAATTTTTCTACCATTTTATTAAACATTGTTTTTTTTAATTCACAACTGCAATATCGTGAACTTAATATTCCACAAACACGTTTTTGACTTATATAGTGCAAGAAATTTCCGCCAAAATATTTTTTACTTAGAAAATTGAGCTAATTTCACCACTCACGACACCAGCTTGCTGGTACAATCATAAAAATTTCAAATAGGATTTGAAGTCGCCACAGCAGCTGGGACAATAACACCACAAGAACATACAATTGATGGGCCATTTAACAAATGAAGCATATTAAAGGCCAGTTTTTCAATGCACGGCCGTGGTTTAAACTAAGTTTAAACGCCCGATCTGGCTGGTTTAAACTAAGATCAGCCAATCAAATGTAAGGCAGCTGTTCAATTTATAGCTGTTCAATATAGTTTACTTAATCTGAGATACTGCCACTGAAAAACTGGCCCTAAGGGCCGAAAACTTATCTATTTTAAACTATAGTTAAATCGTGAATAGATAAGTTAGAAAACAGCCCTAACACTTTTACAGTATGTATGTATAAAAACGTAAGGGACATTCAATACATATATGTACATATATCAGTCTTTCTTAGTTTAAAAATTCATCTCTTACATAAATGCAAAAAAAAAAATAGATTAAATTAGGCATATACAACTTTTTCATGCCCAGTATGAATAAATTCTACAAAGGCCTAAAAAAAGGGCTAGGTGCAATTTTAAATTTATGTGGCCAAAAAAAGTATGTGGTAGCTAAATCTAGCCACCAAAGGGCTAAAACGGCAACACTGGTAGTCAGTTAGTCTGTTCCAGTACTCCAGGTAGGGATGTTGCGATACTATAAAAGTATCGATGCCAGTATCAAATGATGTATGAGAAGCTAAGTATCGAAACAGATATTGGTACTGGTATCGGAAATAAAATATCGACATTTTATCCTTTTGATACAAAAAATTTTTGACATAATATGAATGATGCAGGTTATGAAAATTAATAAGAAATCTTTAACAACTGCAGTGCGCAATAAACAATACATAAAAAATTGCTCGTTTTCATCAGAATACGAGCCTAGCGCGAAAACTATGACGTTGTCAGGAATAGGGAAACGCATTTAATGGAATGAATAAATATAATGTGTCATCAGTAGAGCTCGGAATCGCATGCACTAAAAAATTGAAAACATGCGCTATAAACAAGTAAAAAATTTTCCTAATATTTTATTGCCGTTGTAAAAGTAAATAGCACATCCAAATAACTAAAACAGTTCACCTCAAAATACAATTCATATTTATGTTTAAAATTAGTTAGCCAGTTACAATCTTGTGTGAATAGAAACATAATAGTTTGATAACTTACCCATTTTGGTTCCACAACTTGTGCAACCTACAGCCATTTGGCGGCTTTAATGAATTTCAATAACATAAATTAATGAATTTCATTGGAACTGTTAAAAGAATGGTGGAATGCAGTATCTATAAGTTATTTGTACAAAATAAAAATATTGTCTTACACCATATTAAGCGTGCAGCACAAAATTTATGCAAATACTGACGCGATAAATATTTAACGTTTAGCACACACTAACGATCCATAAATATTTTGAGATCCATCAAAATGGGTCACGACCCATTGATAGTGTAACAGGCGCTTCGATAAATAACTAACTTTTTATTAGCTATGACAAAACTAACTTTAAGTTAGTTGTAAGGTCGTGCAGGAGTCATGCAGACGTTATCGGGAGTTTGTTTTCTTTACAAGTTTCTATTTAAATATCCTCATTCAAAAATTACCTTCAATACACCTTTTTTCGCAAATTCTTTTTCGTATTCAGATCAAATAAAATAAAGGTTTAAATTTTATATTATCATTTTAATGTTATGTCTGATCGAATTCAAATATGAGACCACCTACAAAAGAACATGTAAACAAATAAGCAAATAAATAAGTAAATAAATAAAAAAAATTTAAAAATCTTTTCAAAAGTAGTTAGTTACGGCCAAAGGAAATAGTTAATAAATCGTTACCACTAGTCGACTGCTAGTTAGTTAATAGTTAGCTGTAAACTAGTCCTATTTCATGCAGAGTTACTACAGCCTTCATTCATATTATGGTTATATTAGTAGAGAAAACATGAATGCTATTTTTAAACACCATTCTAATGTGCTTTATTAAAAATAATAAAACAAGTTGCTTTGAACAACAAAAAGCAATTCAGATGCAAGTCCAAATATCAAAAATCTTGCAAAAATTTGGGAAATTCGACCAAGTTTCCTCAACATTTCGAGTTTTTCATTTATAGCGTTTTCTTTTCTACCGAAAAATGCGGCCTTCTCAGTGCCCTCTACGCACAAATACTAAGGACAGGGCATTGAGAAGGCAACATTTTTTGTAGAAAAGAAAACGCCATTAGATTACCGTTGAATTTTGGGAATTTTGTTCTGAAGGTGTTTCTCATTTATTAAATATAAAAAAATTTTCGAACATACTTTGTATACATATATCATCACTAGACACCAATAAAGACGCGCTGGTGTTTTGGCGGCGAAAAAAGACGCGTAAAAAAATCTTTACGAAAACACTTCAGAAAAACTTTGGCGAAGAAAGACGCGTAACCTAGTTGACAGCGAAGAAAGGCGCGTAAACATAGATTTATACCTGGGTAAGGACTGTGACTTCAGCATCATTCCCCAAAATTTACATACTGTTACACCCGCAAATATAGTTGACCACGAAAATAAGTTTACGCGTCTTTCTTCGCCGTCAAATATTTTAACGGGCCTTTCTTCCCAGTCAACTATGTTAAGAGTCTTTCTTCGCTGAGGTTTTTTATGGTTTTTTATTCGTGTCTAGTGACGATATATGAACGTACAAATATTTCCGATAGTATCGCGATAGTGACCAGCATTCATCGATAGTGGTGACAAATTGAACTATCGATACTATCGATAGTGCCATCGATAGTTTTGCAGCTCTAGTCATTTGCTGAGATCGTATACACTCAACAGCTAATGTACGTCGGAATAACATGAGTAACATCAATTCAAGGGCTACATCTCGTTTCAAAAAAAAAAAAAAAAATTTGGAACATTTTATCATGGTCTACAATTGAGTTGCAAACTGAACTTCAAAGGCTGCATCTTGCAATCGACTTGAAACAATTAAAAAAGTATTAAACGATTTGATAATGCAAGGAAAGCATTGCCATTGTTTACCTTCAATTGCAAAAGTTTACGCGCTCTCGGGCCGGATCTTCGATTGGTCAAAATAGTATCATCGTCGAATTTTTTAATTCCTTCAGATAGCGGATGGATAATGAGAACAATTTAGACATTCCTAATTTTTATATAGTAATTCAATTTAAAATACCAATGACGAGAGCGGGCGGAGTTGTAATCTACCATAACACACATGACGGAGCCCGTATTGTTACTCCACAAATACAACTCAATACACAACAACTGGAATCAATGTCTGTTCAAATTTCTAAGGCGGGAGAAATACACATGTGCTTGTGAAAGCAGATTGGAACATGAGAGAACAGTTACATTTATCGCAATTTATATTTCTCCTAATCAACCAGCAAATAAAATTATTGAATTCATCCTCGAGAGTTTAAAAAATTCACACTAGAAGTATCGCCGATCCCTAAAGAATACTACAATAAAATTCCGCGCTGGATTCAGCGCTCCCTTTGATTGAGTTCCTCGGCATCAAATTTAATTTAAAAATGACCACTAGTCGCACCGAATTGACAACACGATCAAAAACAATCATTGGCAACGTATTTCAATGATACTACATAGTATCGCCCAGTTGTCGAAATTCGATATCTTTTTTCATAAACTTTTGAATTTTGCTTGCCACCAATATTGGCTCGTTTATGCCGATGACGACTTTGAAGTCCACCACCAAAAGTTATAGTGAATTTACAGGAAAATTTAAAACCAAATTTCTTCAGTAGCTTTCGAAATTATACCGAGAATGGAGCCTAGATCTTCATTTATAAAAAATATGCGTATATATTTGTATGTATAGATGAGATGCATACCCTGTAGGGAAAATCTCTAGTTTTGAACTGTTGCGCTTCTAGTACATTTAGAACCACTACTAGTTCGCGATAAATCTCTTTTGCATGCAAACAACTGGCGAATTTAATACAGCGATGTCATAGGAATTGGAAATTGTCCCCCGCTGCATTACCTTTTCTATAGTTCAGAACCAGTCCTAAATTCGACATATGGGATCTAGTTCGCTTTGCACCCCATTTTCTATAGTTTCGAACCAGTTGTAAACGAAAAAAGTAACAACATGTTTTCTTTTTGGGTTACCATGGTAGGAAATTTCAATTATTTGCAGAGAAATGTATTTTCAATCTGAAATCAAATTTGTTTGAATGAATGTTAATTAAATTGTACATTTGAAAACACGTTTACATACCTTTGGCTGTAGCTGAAATCGCAGAGCTGCTGACTGTTATTGGTTATATTCCAGAAGGTCCCAAAATGTTAAGATGCTAACACAAATATTAGTTTTGTATTGCCAAACTATGAAAAAGCATCTGCGACGTGCAGACTGAAAGCGTATTTGAACGAAAAACCCGCCAAGCAAAAATCTATTTAAAGTAAACAAGCCCCCCGCTGCATCCCTTTTTAATAGTTGCGAAATAGTTTAAAATTCGCCAGATGAGATCTAGTTCGTTCTGCATCCCTTTTTCTATAGTTTTGAACCAGTTCTAAATTCGTCATTTTAGATATAGATTTCTAAAATTGTTTTTTAAAAGTACCACATATCGCTGCTTTTGAACTGGTGGCAATCTAGTTACTATCGGACTGGTTCGTTTTTGGCGATAAAGATCTAGTACGGAACTACAAATTTGGTTCACCAGTTCGGGGTTTCCCTACAGGGATACCGACTCCTCACTGACTAATATGATAAACATATACCAATTCAGACTGTAAATACGTTTTTCGATTATAATAGTCTGCGAGCCTCTTGGTAGGTTAAAAATTAAATTGCCAGCATCTACATAAACACCGCTTTCTTTTCATCAGAGCCGTTTAAGGTTAAGGAAATACCTCGAAGGTGTACAACAAAATATAATATTTCTTTCTCTAACGGCGGTTTCACACCGGGTTTTGTCAAGATTGGGCCAAAGCCCAATATTTTCGCTTCACACGATTGGGCTACACCAAATTTTATGTTACCAATACGTATTCCAAAGATGAAGCAAATCTGATCATAAATAGGATTTTTTAGGATAGTTCTCAATCTCTGCGCCACCTATCGGAAGACAAACACACTGATTCTTCTAAAATACTTTGCACAAAATAACAACCATTCAAAGCGATTTAGAAATCTGGTAGAAAAATGGTTCCCACTTGAATAATTCTTTCCATTTTATATGAACAAAGATGTAGGTTTATCAAAGTCTATTCCATTACCTTATCATAAGTGCTCTGCAGGAAATTGAATTAGTTTGAAAGTAATTTATAAACTACTTTATTTTCAATGACAACAAATTGAAATGATCACTATTTTACCTGCAAAGAACTCATTAATTTAACATGGCGATGTCAATTGCATTTTTCCTGCATTTTCAACTACTTTAAAATGATTTTCAATGAATTTGAACAACTTCAAAGTCAGTATATTTCGTTTGAATACGCTTTCGTTCTGCACTTCCCAGATGCTTTTTCATAAGTAAAAAAAAACGGAAATTAAAAATTTTAAATTAAATTAGATTTGAACATGGATATTCTTGGCTGCGACCAATTGTAGCAAACATCTTTGCACGCTCAGCTACAGCCAGACATGTAAATGTGCTTTCAAACGTTCAGTTTGAATTTTGTGGAAGCAGCAAGTCGACTGTCCGATTCTGCATTTAATTTCTACTACTTTAAAATTAATTTGGTTTACACAACTTAAAAGTCAGTATGTTTCTTTTGAGTACGCTTGCGTTCTGGAGTTCACAGAGGCTTTTTCATACTTCCAAGACACAAATTCTTTTTTTGAGCAAAAAGAGTATACAAATTCGAAACATTTACTCATTGCATTTGTTTTAAAGTAGTCTTTCAATTAGTTGATTTAAAAAAAATCACTTGTTTCCGTCAGGGTGGTTACAGAGATAAGCGATATGAAAAGTTCAATATGGGAGGTGCCTCGCCCCTTTTCCAATATCTACCCTTTTTCCCATAAGTACGCTAAATAGCTGTGTCAAATTTCAGAATGTTAACATAAGCCGTTCCAGAGATAACGATATGAGAATTTCAATTAGCTTGGGTGGTGCCACGCCTCCTTTTCCAATACCTACCAATTTTCGTAGTAAGTACGGTATTGATAACATATTTCGCTGTGCCAAATTGCAGGACATTAGCATAAGCAGTTCCAGAGATAAGCGATATGAAATTTCAATTGGTATAGGAGGTGCCATGCCCCCTTTAACAAAATCTAACACTTTTTGCCGTAAATACGATAGTGATAACGTATGGTGATGTGTAAAATTTCAGGACGTTAGCATAAGCGGTTCCAGAGATAAGCGATATGAGAATTTCAATTTGCTTTTTCCAAAACCTACCACTATTCGCGATAAGTACGCTATTTTTAGCATAAATAGCTATGCCAAATCTCAGAATCTTAGCATAAGCGGTCCCAGGGAGATGTTGAGTTTATATGAAAGATTCTTCGCCCTCTTTTCCAAAACCTGCCACTTTTCGCGATAAATCAGATTTTAACAACGTATGTAGCTGTATAAAATGTCAGGGCTTAGCAGAAACGGTTCCAGAAATAAGCGATATGAGAATTTCTGTTTGTACGCAAGGTGCAACGCCCTCTTTTTCAATACCTACCATTTTTCGGTGTGAGTAGGGTATTTACAATTTATGCATCTGTGCTAAGTTTCAGTTCTCCAACGTAATTGGTTTTAGAGATGTATCGGTTTTCACATTATAGTCTTATGTCAGGTGCCACGCCCCTACGTAACGGAATTAAATCTTCTCGACTAGAGGAAGTTATATCCTTTAGATCGGTGTATGTTTCGTTGAAATCGAGTGAATGGTGCGCTAAAAAAAGGAAGTTCAAAATTTTCTTGTGGCGTATTTATATATACACTCAGAAAAAGGTTTAGTTATAATTACCAAGATTTGGTTATAGTGACCAAGTGGCATAGTTGCATATGGCGAAATAAATATCTAGTTCACGAAAGTCTGCAATTTACTTGAGACTTCTAGTTGGACCAAATGTATATTTGTTAATAATTACAAAACGACTACCTTGAGTGGACAATATTGTTAGTTGAATAAAATCATTGTTGAGCAAATATAAACAATGCTTTGGTTGATACAAGTTTTAAATTAATTTTGTGAACTTGCTGTAGACGTGAATCAGCTAACCGTTTATTATTGGAAAAAAAGTTCCAGTTTGACACTAATAAAAATTTACTCGGTGGTTGTTCTGTTTACTTTCTTCTTTTATTTGCATATATTAAGCATAAAAAATACATACATATTTACATAAATAGTTACTAGTGTAAATAATACATATGTATATGGTGAATATGAAAAAGGAATAGTCGGGCGAAAACCCAGGTCAATATCTGCTGGAAGTGCTGGTTTAAGTATACTGCTTTGCTTTTTCCTTGGCTAAGTAGATACTTTCAAATTATAATTCACATGAATTATATATCCACTGAAAACCCCCATTGGCATCAAACTTTATATTTTTAAATAACTACACCCAGAAAAAGGTATAGTTATAATAACCAAGATTTGGTTATAGTGATCAAGTGGCATAGTTGGATATGGCGAAATAAATATATAGTTCACGAAAGTCTGCAATTTACTTAAGACTTCTAGTTGGGACAAATGTATATTTGTTAATAATTACAAAACGACTACCTTGATTGGACAATATTGTTAGTTGAATAAAATCATTGTTGAGCAAATATAAACAATGCTTTGGTTGATACAAGTTTTCAATTAATCTTGTGAACTTGCCGTAGACTTGAATCAGCTAACCGTTTATTATTGGGAAAAAAGTTTCAGTTTGACACAAATAAAAATTTACTCGATGTTTGTTGTGTTTACTTTCTTCTTTTATTTGCATATGTTAAGCAT
Organism: Rhagoletis zephyria; assembly: GCF_001687245.7. Taxonomy (NCBI): domain Eukaryota; kingdom Metazoa; phylum Arthropoda; class Insecta; order Diptera; family Tephritidae; genus Rhagoletis; species Rhagoletis zephyria. The sequence goes on along the minus strand of NW_016158346.1, from coordinate 70,202 downwards.
AAAAATACGTACATATTTACATAAGTTAGTTACTAAAGTAAATAATACATATGTATATGGTGGTAAGAATTTCCTAAAGAACAACGATGAAACAGGAGCAGTCGTGCGAAAACCCAGGTCAATATTTGCTGGAAGTATACTGCTTTGCTTTTTCCTTAGCTAAATAGACACTTTCAAATTATAATTCACATGAATTATATATCCACTGAAAAACCCCGGTTGGAATCGAACTTTATATTTTTAATTAAACTTTAAACTATGCGCGCACCGAAACAACCCGCGATGATAGCAAAACTGAAACTGTGACAAACAAGTATAGGCATGTCATAGCACACATGGCGCAGCGATCGACATGCCATAGCTTACTGAGCGCTCTGGGACCACATGCGTGTTTCACCTATATACGAACAGCGGTAGCGGAGCAATGATTTCCACGCACAATGCAATGGTCGGCATACTAGCGCATTCAAACGATTCAATAAGTGGGACTGTGTGCATTGCTCAGCTGGCGCTCTTCGTATGTGCTCAGAGAGCGCTCAGCATTCTTTAGGGGTGGCTCACAAGCATGAATTGTTCCACTCTCAAACCAAATCGTGGTTGTCTCAACTAAGATTTGGTAACTATGACTAAACCACGTGTTGAAAGAAAGCTTATCTGCATTAACAGAGCTTAATAACATCCTTTTATGGACCATACGTTAAGTTGAATGGAATTTGTAGAAATATGCTTCAAAGAAATATTTATTAGTATTAACCAAACCCTTCAACTAAATTAACGATTTGTTACAACCTAGATGAATATTAGAAGCTTTAATATATTTAGTTATAATAACCAATCGATGGTAATAGTTCCCAATCCTTGGTAACAGTTCCCAAATAGTGTCAAAATTCGGGAACTACAGTGACGGGCAAAACTGTAACATGGTGTAACACTTTTTACTTCAGCCATCGCTATCTTTCCAAGTTCTAACGACTTCCATACTCTTGTTGTATATTCTTGTTGGTACATCCCTACTCCCTCTCTCATAATGATTTGAAGTCAATGCAACAACAATAAAAAGACCAGCAGACAAAAATGTAAATTAAGGCAGATGTTACAGTTTTGCACTCATATATTTTTAAGAACTTTTTAACAATTTTCACGAAAAAAAGAACTACTAACACAATGTTCAGTACTATTTTACTTGTTTCAGTTCCTGGATGCGATTTGGCATACCTTATTTGTATCTTTGTAAAAATTCTGGAGGTATATCCTTAGTTTGCTTTCACAGCTCATGTACTCGATTTTACGGACTTTGATACTAATTAAGCTGTGCTTTTAGTTGATTTCGCAAATTTTCTTTGAGATTCATGTACGCGGATTGTGGAGGTCATTTCAAATTAGCAAATTTTTGCTTTTGTATCCAGGCTTTGCGAAGATATGTAGTGTGTTTTGAGTGATTTTTCAGCAGAAACTCTATTTTTTTTTACTAAATCTTGCAAATTTTGTTGAAATATGAACAGATACTGTTCCTTACGTATTATGCGTACTAACGGACCAACAAAATTTTTTAAATACAACCCCAAACAATTAAGATCCTACCACTGTGATTTACAGTTTGCCTTACATGATGCGCATGGGCTTAATTTGGGTCTTTGATCCAATACCATGCCCGGCGATCTGATTGAAAGCGATTAATTTAGTCTTGTCAGACCAAATAACCTTCTATTGAAACTGAAAAATATGTTTTTTATTGCACTCTGAACGGCCTAACATATCCCAATAGGCAACGGTCCGGGTTTCGTGCGATGCAGCGAAACGCTGCCACACTCGCACATGTATTATGATCAAATTTGTTTTTTTCTTCTTTATGATGCCTTTGCGCTCAATTTGGCAATTCTTCGCCTCGCTGTCTATTGATTTGCATTAAAGTTTAATACCTTAAGCGCTTCTGTAATAGTGGCTGCATCGCTACTTGCTGCTAAGTTCACAAGATATACGTACCGTAATATTTTTTAACAGACTTCCTTTGTCCTTGGGAATACTTTAGGCTATATTTTTTCTCAGTATTAACATTTTCAAGTAGCAAATTCCAAAATTGTTTGCCACTTTTCGTGCGGTTCCGCCTTTCCGCAGTAAATCTATTATTTACATTTATGGTTCCTGATTAACTATGTTATTTACTGGTGATCACTTCTTCAATAAATTACAATATAGAAAAAAGTCATCTGACTTCCAACTACGTAAGAGGATAACTGTCAAATGCAAAACTGAGAGTGAGTGCAAAACTGTAACATCTGCCTTAATTTACATTTTTGTCTACTGATTTTTTTATTGTTGTTGCATTGACTTCAAATTATTATGAGAGAGGGAGTAGGGATGTACCAACAAGAATATACAACGAAAGTATGAAAGTCGTTAGAACTTGGAAAGATAGCGATGGCTGAAATAAAAAGTGTTACACCATGTTACAGTTTTGCCCGTCACTGTAAATATCTTTAGTTGTCGAAACTAATCCTTTTTCTCAGTGTATGCGCTCACCGAAACAACTCGTGGCGATGGCAAAACTGAAACTGAGACAAACAAGTGTGTGCTATACTTTTCTTTCTCTACCTAGCGCAGTGATCGACATGCCATAGCTTACTGAGCGCTCTGTGACCACACGAGTGTTTCACCCATATACGAACCGCAGTAACGGAGCAATGATTTCCACGCACACAGTCGCATTCACTGAATCGTTTTTATGCAATGGTCGGCATCAGCGTTGCCATTTTAGCCGTTTTCCGGCTAGATTTAGCCGGTTTTGATAGCAACTAGCCGGAGAAAATTCGATCTAGCCGGCAGCCGATTTGTTAGCCGGTTTGTAAAAAAAAGTTAGCCGTTTTTAGCCGATTTTACTATTTGCCTAATTTTCAGGTGCAAAAAGTAAACAAGTTGTTCGAAAGCAATAATGCAGACCCAATGAAGATTTTTAATGAACTCAATGTTTTACTTTCGCATCTATGCTCCCTAGTGGTTATTAGCGCGGACACATTTAATCCTATATGCTCCCCGTTGGAACCATACCTTGCTCCATTTCCTCAGTTTTATCACAGTTTTGAAGAGTAATTAAAAACAAAAGTAAGCACAAACGCTTTTGACCACGAAGCCGAGAAAATAATTCGAGAAAATGGTCGCTATTTTATTATCACTTTAATAAAGAAATTACGCCAACGCCTCCCTACAAATATTGCCACACTAAAAAAAATTACTTTTTTCGGTTGGAAATGCATTAAAAGTTATTAAACCAAAAGTATTTGTTCAACTACAGCAACAAAAACACAAACATAATGCCGATGAGATAACATCCATAGAGATGCAATGGCAACGGTTAACGTTACATACCTGGAGTAATTTAGACTTAACTGTAAAATTTTGGGCCGAAGTTTATCAATTTCGAATGCCCTAGGAGAAAACCCTTTTGCTGACCTTTGCAACCTAGTTTTTAGTTTTCTTGTTTTGCCTATAAGTAATGCAGAAGTAGAGCGAATATTTAGTTCAATGAATATAATAAAAACTAAGCAAAGAAATCCAATGTGCGTTAAAACGTTAAACGCTATTTTATATATAAGATACGGTTTAAAACGTGAAGAAAAATGCTGCCATAATTTTACTGTAGATGACGATCTCTTAAAATTAATGAATTCAGGTGATATATACAATAGTGATTCATTTGATGATGAGGAATATACACTCGATATAAATTAATGGTCTTAACTAGTCTTTCGTTTCTTGCGATTTATTTAAATAAAGCATGTGGATTTTCACTAAAACATTTAAGCCGTTTTTTGCCCGAGTCTATGTGAAATTTCAATAAAACATTTTAGCCGTTTTTAGCCGCTTTTTTTTGCCAATCTAGCCGGTCGGCCCAAAAAGTTCTGGCAACATTGGTCGGCATACTAGAGCATTCAAACTATTCAATAAGTGGGAGTGTGCATTGCTTAGCTGGCGCTCTTCGTATGTGAAACACACATGTGCTCAGAGAGCGCTGAGCATTATTTAGAAGTGGCTCACAAGCAGTGTTGCCGCGAATCTTTTTTAGTGGTAGCCAAATTGCTTTAAAAAAAGTTCTAAAAAAGAGCTAAAAAAAGTCGTTGTGGCTAAAAATTGTAGCTAAAATTGTTTGCTTACATATACATATATAAGTATACACGTAAACATTTTCAATAAGTAATGGTATAGAAAAACAATGAACTCTTTAAAAAAGCTAATATTTTATCCAACCAAAACCTTTTTGTATAAAAGGGGAAATATACGACACCAGCATGCTGGCTCTATCAAGTGATTGTACCATCAGGCTCGAAGCATATAACTTACCAGAATGCTGGTACAATATTTATTTCGTTACAACTGAGGTCGAGGAAAGATCGAAATAATTAAGAGCCGAAAATTCATAATTTTTCTATCACTTTGTTAAACATTGTTTTTTATTTTAATTCAAAACTGCAATATCGTGAACTTAATATTCCACAAACACGGCCTTGACTCATATAGTGCAAGAAATTTCCGCCAAAATATTTTTTACTTAGAAAATTGAACTAATTTTACCACTCACGACAATCACAAAATTTTCAAATAGTCTTTGAAGTCGCACTAGCAGCTGGTACAATCACACCACAAGAACATACACGGTCAATCGCCTTGATAGGCCATTTAACAAATTAACCATATTAAGGGACAGTTTTTCAGTGCACGGCCGTGGTTTACACTAAGTTTAAACGCCCGATCAGGCTGGTTTAAACCAAGATCAGCCAATCAAATGTCAGCCAGTTGTTCAATTTAGCGAGCGGAAATTAACTCAGTTTACTTAATCTGAGTTTAAACTGGCACTGAAAAACTGGCCCTAAGGGCCGTAAACTTATCTATTTTAAACTATAGTTAAATCGTTAATAGATAAGTTAACAACCCTAACACTTTTACAGTATGTATGTATAAAAACGTAAGAAACATACAATACATTTATGAATATATATCAGTCGTTCTTAGTTAAAAATTCATCTCTTACATAAATGAAAAAAAATTAGATCAAATTAAGCATATACAATTTTTTCATGCCAAAGGGCTAAAAAAAGGGCTAGGGGCAATTTTAAATTTATGTGGCCAAAAAAAGTATGTGGTAGCTAAATCTAGCCACCAAAGGTCTAAAACGGCAACACTGCTCACAAACATGAATATGTTCCGCTCTCAAACCAAATCGTGGTTGCCTCAACTAAGATTTGGTAACTATAACTATGCCTAAACCATGTGTTGAAAGAAAGCTTATCTGTATTAGCAGAGCTTAATGACATCATTTTATGAGCCATACGTTAAGTTGAACGGAATTTGTAGAAATATGCTTCAAAAAAATATTTATTAGTATTTACCAAACCCTTCAACTAAATTAACGATTTGGTACAACCTAGATGAATATTACATGGTAATAGTTCCCAATCCTTGGTCACAGTTCCCAAATATTGTCAAAATTCGGGAACTAAATATCTTTAGTTGTCGAAACTAATCCTTTTTCTCAGTGTAGATATTGATCACATCTCAACTAAAGTATTTATTTCATGTTTTAGTTATCATAAGCTACTCGTATCTTTTGTAGAAATTTGAACATGAGTCTAAACAATAACAAGTAATTTTTAAGCAAAAAAACAAAACCGACTTCAATTCTCATATACAAATTCAAGATTATCGTTAATTTTTTCATAATCCAATGATCGGATCTAAACCAAATTAGTATGAGACCACCTCTGAGGTATCACCTCTCCTTTAAACAAGTAATTTTTAAGCACAAAACCAAACCGACTTCAATTCTCATACAAAAATTTAAGAGTGTCGTTAATTTCTTCGCGATCATATTATCGGATCTAAACAAAATTAGAATGGGGCACCCTTGAGATACCACCTTTCCCATGAAAAATTATCGAAATCGGTTTACGTGGTCCAAAGTTATGCGGTAACATACATAAAAAATAAAAAATATTCCGACGAACTGATAACACTGGATCACAAATTTTAGTTTGGTTTTTGTTCTCCAGATACCATTGTCCAATTTCTATGTAGAATTGCTCGCTGATTCCGAAAATCGAGTTAATTTTTTTTCTGTTTATACTTATTCGAGATATTTTCATTTTACGTTTATTCAGCTTACAACAAAAAGTGGTTCCACTCAATCACGTATATCTTACGAGCCAATTTAATAATCTTAAAAGGAGAAACGTCAATCAAAGCTAATAAAATTCTCCATAAACCATATTTACATCACTTTCCGATAGGACTGATAGTTTCTGATAAATTAATTAATCATTCCAGTTTTTCAGCGTGTTACTCAGGTGTACGTGGCGTATGAGTAACTTTCGTTCCTGCTCATTTTTCATACAAAAAATCTTTGCGTATTTTCCTTTGATCTCCCATTGGTTCTTATTTATCCATGGATTTTCTTCATTAGTAATTTGATTTTTTTTTTTAACAGAACAGACTTTAGCACAAATGCAAAAATTTGACACAGAACCTGTTAATTTTTTAATTTTTCTTTTGTTAAAGATTGATTTCTTTTTAAATTTTCATTAAAAAATAAAAAACTGGAATGATTAATTAATTTGTCAGAAACTATAACCCTTATCGGAAAGTGATGTATACACGGTTTATGGAGAATTTAATTAGCTTTAATTTTCCGTATTTCATATTGAGAGTGTTAAATTGGTTCGTAAGATATACGTGATTAAAAGGAACCACTTTTTGCTTTAAGCTGAATAACGATAAATTGAAAATATCTCTAAAACGTGTATTTAGAAAAAAAATTTACTCGATTTTCGGAGTCACCGAGCAATTCTACATAGGAATCTGGTAGTGCCATCCATAGAACATTTTTGTTGTAAACCAGTGTGACCTTCTCCTTTTTGTGAAGTCGGTTAAGAAAGAATTATAAAAATCGGTTAACGTGGTCTAAAGTTATACGGTAACATAGATACTTATTGGCAAACAAATAAATAGTTCTTTAAGATTTTCAAAGTTAAAGCTTTACTTATTTGGCCGCAAAAATATTTTGTATAAGGGCAACGTTCTTTCTACGTCAACACTGATGATTTGGGCGTACTTAAAGTAAGCTAAGTTCATTGGGATTATACACGATGTGATTTTTTTGAGTGGCGTATAGTGCTCTTAATACACTGCTGAACTTACCGTCACTTTGTGTTTTCATACGTTGGAAAGCCTTAAAGGCCACCTGCAGACTAAAAAGAACCGGATGTTGGTATAACACTGAGTGGCATGCCGGAAATTCCTGGCGGCAGAGATTTAAGCACTTGTGATTTTCATTGCTACAGGATAGTACGCCACCATTACCTTTGTTGAAGACATTCTATAAAGTTGAGTTTACTGAGACTGAATGCGGGCTATATTCCATCACTGAGACCGGACTCACACATTGCCGAATCTTCACTAATGGCTCCAAAACTGACTCTGGGTCATGATCTGGGGTCTTTTTTGAAGTTAATGGGGATAAGCTTCACTTTTCTGTTGGGTAATATGCTTCGGTCTTCCATTTGGCCAGAATTGGCTCAGACCACGCATTCCTCGGTCCGCAACCAGTTTTAGCACACCCACTTTCGGCCATCGAAGCAACCATCGGAAACTGGGTGAATGCTTCGCTCAGCAATGACTGGGAGGCTTCGAGGGGATGCAGGTGAGCAAATCTCATGTTGCCTTCAATCTCAGGTCCATGGGCGTAGCCAGGTAGGGGCAGGGGGTATAACTCCTCAGGGCGAGAGAGTATAGTGATGGACTTACGTTCTCTATTTTTAAACCTGCAAATGTGTAATCACATTATTTTAATAAATAGAAATAAAAAATTATACAAAGAAAATATTTTAGTTTTATTTTGGCCACTCCGAGTTTAGTTTTTGAATTCACCCGTGTTTAGGCCAACGGCCTAAACTCCACTCAATTTCTACCCATGCTAATATTTAACAGAACGTCTTTTGTATTATGATTGCTGTCGAACTGTCTACGGTCCTGTTCATTATGTTAAAATATCGCTTCTATAACTAAACCGTTCGACCGGTAACCGTAACAAAAGCGTTATGCCGGTTCAACATACTGTGGTCCTTCGAGCCGTAATACTTAAAAGTTTACTTGCCAGCGCCCAGCTCTTTGCACATCTAAGGATTTTGAGCCAATCGAAAGCAGCCGTATATTGCACCAGCTACAAAATTTTTGCACCAAGCAACCACAGCAGCATCCGGCTCGAAGGGCCAGTATGTTTGTATGCTTATACAAAGTTGTGGCCGATTTAATTTATGTAAATGAAAACAAAGGAAAGAGTTTGTATTAAAATTCAATATAAATTGATGTTTATTCAAATGCATATATTTTGTTTGTACAGATTACCTTTGATTGATACAGGAACACAGTGGCTGGAACACGTCCTCTTGACTTCACTCTCGGAAAACAAGTAAGTAAACCGATCTTGTCTTTTGTTACGGTTACCGGTCGAACTGGATATTTTAACATAAGGAACAGGATCATAAACAGTTCGACAGAAATCATAATACATTCAGCCCAATTCTAAATTTTCCCAGGGAGAATCCATTTTGGGAGCAAAGTTTTTCCCAATAGTAAAACTCCCAAATTACAAAACTCTGGGAGATTGAGTTTTTTGGGAGTGGGAGTTCGAATTTTCGAAATCATATGTTTTGTTTTGCTTTTTGTATTGTGAGTTATTTTCTTTGTAAGAATTTCATAAAGGAAGTGAAGAATTTTTAAATTTTAACGGCCAAAATTTTAAATATCGCTTTAAGGAGATTTGTGGTGCAAGAATGCGAGGAGCAAGAAGATAATTTTCAAAGAATGAGCCGTCGGAATGTGCGTGATGCCACAAATCCCTTGGAGCTGCCTCAAACATTGTAAGCTTATAGCTCAATGTATACATTTCCGACGGGAAAATTAAAAACATAATAACATAATAATAGAAGTTTACGAAATACTTTCGGGTGAGTAAACCTGCATTTAAATACCTGCTGGAAACGTGTGGATCCTCTATTCAGCCTGACAAAAAGCAGTGCGCTGTACCAATAATAATTAAACTTAGCGCTTGTTTGCGTTTGTTTGCCGAAGGTGGACACCAGACTGGAATTGGCATGGATTATGATGTCGGTCTGGCCCAATCAACTTTGAGCAAAATACTAGTCGAAATATTAGACGTTTTCGAAAAAGCAATTTGCCCGAATTGGATAAAGGTTCCAAAATCGGAGGAAGCAAAGGGGAAGACTGCACAAATTTTCTATCTGAAACACAAAATTCCTGGAGTAACAGGATGCCTTGACGGAACTCATGTTCGCATTATTGTGCCAACCGAAAATAAACATTTGTACTACAATAGAAAAGGAAACTTTAGTTTAAATGTTATGCTGGTATGCTGTGTTGTATTAATTCAATTTACGTATATGTATAGCTCAAATTAAATACTTTCCAGCTTTGTGACAATTACTTAAATATTCGCTACGTTGATGCATCACATCCCGGTGCCTGTCACGATTCCTTCATTTGGGATTCCAGTGGTCTACGCGCTTACTGTGAACAGCAATATTTGCAAGGTGTTACTAACTTTTGGTTCTTAGGTAAGTGATTAGTATTTTAATATATATAAGTTTTTAAATTGCTTTTCTTTAGGTGATGCCGGCTATCCGTTAGAGCCATGGTTATTAACTCCACACCGAAATCCGCACGAAGGTTCAGCGGAAATGAAATTTAATGAGGTCCACTCAAAATGCAGAAACATTATTGAAATAACCAATGGAGTTTTGAAAAATCGGTGGAGATGTCTACTTGGCGTACGGGAGCTTCATTATACTCCAAAGAAGGCAGCGAAAATCATAAATGCTTGCTGTTGTTTGCATAACATTTGCATATTTTTCAAAACAGATGAAGTTCCACATAATGATACTGGTGTTTATATTCCGGGAAGTGAAGTGTTCTCTATAACTTCCTTTCAAAATTTAAATGCAGCTCAAATGATAAGAACCAATATTGGTAACTCACTCACCTAAAATTTATTAATATTTCTGTTTTTATTCATTTTTACGAAGGCTTAGTTCCTTTCTCCTATAACTAACATAATGGAATAAAAATTAAAAGAAATATTTATTATAAAGATATAAAATTTGTATTTAATTCATTTCATTTTATTTAGCGTTTAGCCTTTTTTAACCGACTTCCAAAAAAGGAGGAGGTTATCAGTTCATCGGAATATTTTTTTTTTTTTTTTTTGTGTATGTTACCGCATAACTTTGGACCACGTCAACCGATTTCGATAATTATTTTTGCATCGGAAAGGTAGGGTCTCAGAGGTGGTCCCATACTAATCTGGTTTAGATCCGATCATTGGATCTTGAAATATATAGAGATATATATATTTTGTTTTAAGTCGGTTTTTTTTTGCTAAAAATTACCTGTTAATTAATACGTGTGTATTTTGAATGACTACATACATATGTATGTACATACACTTGTGATCAGCTAATTAAGTCATCGACATTTTGATCAATTTTGGCTATTTTTATTTTGTTTATTTAATGTTAATTATACTTACATAAAAGTCTAGGTCATTATATAACAAACACCATATTAGTCCACATTTCAAACTTTGTGCAAAAATTATACAAAATCTGCAAAGTTCAAGATAAATTTTCAACTTTTTATTCAGATTTTTTAGAATTTCATAGCCCGTTAAATTCTAGGATAATAATGTGCAAGTTTCAAGTTGCTAAAGAAACGCGTTGATTTTTAATAATTGTTTTTCTGTCGAATATATTTTGAAAGAAAAAAATATATTAAAAATCAACGCGATTCTTCAGCTATTAAAACTTGCTCATTATTACCCTGGAATTTAATGGGCTATTAAATTCTAAGAATTTAGTTGAATCTTTGCTGATTTTTTATAATTTTCGCACAAAGTTTGAAATTTGGATTTATATGAGCTAGACTTTTATGGAAAAATAATAAACATTAAATAAACAAAAAAAATAGCAAAATTATTCAAATGGTTGATGACTTAAATAGCTGATCATAAGTGTACATTACGTAATACATAAATTTTGTCCAATATTGTGCACATCAATCGCAATTACAATAACAAATAATTAAATAAAATCTATCAATTTAAAAGTAACTTCAGGTATTTATAGTAACAGTTTAACTCAAACTTAAATTCATATAATGTAAAGTCTTCACTACATTTTTAAAGTAGTCTTTAACTCTTCAATTTCCAAAATTCGTCTATTTTTTCAATTTTATTTTCAATTTCTCTTTTCCTTAGTTCTTCCATCAAAGAAATGGTGGCGTTGTATTTCTTTAAATTTATCTTCTTCAATTTTCTCAATCGCAGCAAAATGTTTTTTTTTTTTGTAGACTGTAAAGGCTATCTATTGATTTATATATTTTTCTTACCTTCTCACATAAATCCTTTTGTATTTCTGCTTCTTCACCAATCAATTCCAGCGAGTTAATTTGTTTTTTAGGAGATTTTTGAGTAGGTATTTCTTTGATGCATGCAAAATGATCAGTTACCGCGGTCGTGTTCGTTCGTTCTTCTAGATCGTCTAATGTGTACTAAAATGTAATAATTCACTAGATTAAAGTATAATACTGCACATTACCTAGCAAAATTTGCGATACATCCATTTCATTTGAATCGATCGTGAGTTCAGTTTGTTTCGCTTGCAACCCAAACTTGGGCACGACTATACCCTCCACGGACTCCTTCATATTTGTAAGTTTGTAAATTGCCTCTTCGGTCGCCGAAAATTTCTTTTCAGTGATTGGTGCCCCGTCTGTGCCAGTCCTGGCTCTTACATTTTGGGCCGCCTTGTTTCTAAAATGTTTTTTTTTTGGTCCACCCACACCTATAATAAAAATTTTATTGAAATATGCAACAAATCGGTACACTTGTGTACGTTTTTCCATTCGGCAACAGTTTTCATTGGTGGACCTGCACTGTTCAGCTTTATTTTTCTGACCGCCAAAATTTTGCCAACTCTTCCTTGCCGCCTTTAAAGAAACGACGAGCAATACCCGGTTGGGAATCCATTAATTGCACCAATAGTTCCAATTGCCTTTTATTTGTGGTCTTTGCCCTAAAATAAGATATTTTTTTTAATTATTATTTAATTTTAATTCTAATACTTACATTTTGCCGCGCTGTTCCTTACGAGAAGAATGAGGAACAAAAACTTGAGAAATGTAATTACTTCTCCCTTTCCCACTACATTCGTAATGCCACCTTTTTGTTGCCTACATATTCGAAGTTAGTTTAGAATGAGGGAAAAGAGAGGAAGGTCAAAAATGTGGGAGATTTTTTATTAAGAATGCGGGAGTAGGGAAAAGAGAACAAACTCCCAGGGAAAAAGGATTTAGAATTGGGCTGATAAGACGTTCTGTTAAATATTAGGGTGGGTCGAAATTTAGTGGACTTTAGGCCGTTGGCCTAAACAACCCGCGATGCAAATTTACATAGTTAGATCTAATCTTCACATTTCATCTTTTTACGAGCTTTGGGAATATTAAGAAATGTATCAGCAGCGGGTCCACCGAAAACAGTAAACTTTTTAAAAAGGTCCACGAGAAAAAAGTTTGAAAACCTCTGATATAGGCTATAGGCTATTTCATTTTTCACCTTCAATATTGAAGAAGCGTCACTATAATTTAGATCTTTAAGAATAGTTTGAAATTCCTTAAAATGTAGACAATAATATTTTTCCGCCTCTAAAAAGATTCCCCATCTCGTTAATATTGGCTGTGGCGGAAGAGCGATATTGGGATACATGTGCTTAAAAGCTTCAACGCGCAAAGTAGATTTTAAAAATATTTTTTCCATTCGATATTAAATCTTCAAGATCACTGAAGCGGGCTCTTACATCTTCGGCCACTCGGTGCATTGCGTGCCAAACAAGTTACGTGCATTAACTTTGGGTAAAATACCTTCAGCGCCTTGGTTGATTATACCATATCGAGCCCTAGCCCCGAAAAAATGTAAGCTACATATTTTTCAAAAATTTTCTTTTTATGCAGAAATGCCCGTAGAGCATCTAGATGCAATTCTGCATCAAAAGAAAATTTTGAACAAAATGTCGCTTATGTTTTTTGGCGGTTAGGGCTCGATATATAGCGCCGCGTCAGAGACATTAAAATAATTTTCGACGAAATCAGTACCCAATAGTTGCATGGAATAATTAAATGCTCTTTCAATTGTGGAGTGATTCGTTCGTTCTAGGCAAACGGCGTTTAATAAAAAATGCACCGAAAATGCATTTTTGACAAAATATGCCTATACATACATATATGCATTTAAGGCAAAATATGTAAGAAGAGAAGCAAGAATAATGAAAAAAATGGTGGTCTATATAAAAACAACCCTTAATGTTGTGCTTTTTTTAATTTTCTTTAATTTAAAGGTGTCTCAGGATTAAGTGAATTTTCATGATTGAGAGTAGGGATAGAAAAGGCGCCCGCAGAATCGATTCTTGACTTCGGAATCGACTTTCCGGTTTTCGATTCTTTAAGTCGATTAATCACCTCTGATTGTCGACTTTATGACTTAAATCGACTTTTTGAAAAATTACAAAAAAATTAATACTTACTTTATTAAGTAATGAACATAAATTATAATTTTTAATAATCCAACAAATTATATTTTATCAATTAGTTGCACACGATTTGGCATTGGAATTTAAAATTAAATATCAATATGAAATTATTAAGAAAACCACATATATTCATCGACTGATTTGTAAATTTTTGAGCAGTCAACGAATATCAACCTTGGAGCCATTATAAAATTATCTGTAGTATTGAACGCTTCTTGTTGAATGCTGTTTATTTAAATATTGTATTGCCATATTTTGAATATTACATAGTTGAAGCGGCGGTTTTGCTATAATGCACTATAATAATAATAAATGCAATAATAACACTACTGCAATAGTAGTCCGGGAGCCAGCCAGGTAAGGGCTAAGCTCAGGACCTTACCGGGGTCACACAGGGCGGATCGTGAACGGCCTACTCCGATAGGTTAGCTGCGAATAACCAATAAGCAGTCCCAGACCAAGAGCGGCAGGAGACGAGGGCCTGATTTAAAAGATCAGAAATGCTTGATGAATCTCCTGTGTCCGGGCGAACAGATGCCGCCCCCCAAAAAGCATCCCAGGATTGAGACCAGTTAGATCCTGTTCATGGCATACTGGAGCATGTATACGATTAGTCTGATATTGGGCTGGCGAGAGCAGTATTCCGCCACTTTAGTATGTGAGGGTGACACCTCACAGAAATGGCTGGTGGGCTAATGCTGCGATCGCCTCCGTCTCGTTAAAACCCTGGCAGGTCTTCAAGTACGTTCAATACACGTCGCCATTTAGTTGGCCGCACAGGTCCAGTTGAGATTTACTCCTGGTTTTGCGCTGTCTTGGCTCTGAACACAATATCCCATAAGGACTTGTGTCAACCCTCGCGATGGCCTGCTCCTTTGAGAGAAGGGAACTTCGGGACACTTAAAAGCGACTGTGCTACGTGTGGAGATAGCGGCTTGAAGCGGAGACCCAATTGACTGAAAATGATTAAAACAAAACCAATAAACGAAACGAACGTCGATGATACGGAGGAAGAATGCAGCGCATTCAGGAAGAGCAGTAGAGTCGTGCGCTCCCCGCCACAAACTCCTCTGCAGGCAAATTCCGGCACCACGAGCACGGAGAAAGCCGCCGGCGTGGCGCAGAAGGCTACACCTTGCCAAACGGCAACTCCCGGCAGCCGGGATAGTCGTCTTCAAACGCCGGCTGCTGCAAACAGCGACAAGCATGTCACCGCAAGCTTGGGAACTTGCGAAGGCAATGAAGATGAGCAATTGGCCCAGATTCGGCTTGTCCTGAAGAAGATGCAGAGCGCTGTGTCTAAGCAAAAGAATGTGTCCATGGACATAAAAACAGGTATGGCCCAAATCGAGGAGAGCTTAAATATATTAAGCTACCTCCGAGAGCAGCGCCGGAAGGGGCCTACCCTTTCCGAGCTGCGGAAGGCTGGCCCTGGCTCGCAAAAGAGAGGTCGAACTCGATCCGACTCCCCTACAGGCGAGCCGGAAAAGAAGAAAAATACTACTGCTAATAATAATAATAGTAGTAAAAACATTATTATTAATAATCCTAATAATAATGGCAATAATAACAACAATGCACAGAAAACCGTACCAGACAATCAATGGAAAACGGTTGGAAAAAGTAGAAAGCCCAAGCCAGGGCCAGCGCCAGGTGAACCCTTGGTCAATAAGGGCGAGGCGACCAGCCGCAAAAAAAAGAAGAGGGTGAGAAAAAAGAAGAGTCTCGCCAAATTAATAATTAAGCCAGCTGAAGGCAAAACCTATGCAGAGGTGCTGGGAACGATACGCGGTAAGCTCCAACCCGAGAAGACGGAGACCGTAATTCGATCTGTTCGGAAAACCCGCGAAGGCGGCGTGCTCATCGAAATGGAGCGCTGTGGCAACCACACAGCATTTAAGGAAAATGTGTGCACTGCCATTGGCCAGCTTGGAGACGCCCGTATTCTCACTAGACGTTTACGTCTAGAAGTTCTGGGCATGGACTGCCTAACCACGGCCCCAGAAGTGGAGAACGCTATACGCGGGGAGTTAGGAGACAAGATGAATGGCCAACTTCGCGTCTCTCTCCTCGCTGTAAACTCGCGAGAACAAAGAATGGCCGTGGTGGAAATCGATGAACTGCCAGGCCGGACTCTTATTGAAAAGGGGAAGCTGCGAGTAGGTTGGATTATCTGCCGCGTCCGAGAGCGCGCGGATGTCCAAAGGTGTTTCCGCTGTCTGGGGTATGGCCACAAAAAGGCGGCATGCAAAGGCCCAGACAGAAGCAGTTCATGCTGGAAATGTGGTCAGCAGGGCCACATAGCCTCTGCGTGTAAAGAAAGCCCAAGCTGCTACCTGTGCTCGGCAGGAGATGGACAGAAAAATTCCCATCACCTGCCCGGGTCGGGAGCGTGCAAGGCCTTCAGGGATGCCCTTGCTGAGGCTAAGACAAAGCTTGGGAGAATATGATTAAATTTATACAAGGCAATATGAACAGGAGTAGGGTAGCTGATGACCTGCTGGACCAATTGGTTCTTGAACAAAGAGCAGACGCTGTCATCATCAGTGAACCCTATAGAACAAAAGAAACCTGGCATGTTGACCAATCAGGCTCGGCCGCGATATGGATTGCTAACCCCAACCATCGCGCAGAGAGCAGCGGGGTAGGACGCTGCTACGTCTGGGTTAAAATGGCGCAAATCACTGTGGTGAGCTGCTACCTGTCTCCAAACGACACAGTCCCTGTCTTCAGGGGAAAGCTCGAAGACCTTGAAGACGAATTGCGCGATATAACCGGCCACATAATTGTTGCTGGAGATTTCAACGCAAGAGGCGTGGAATGGGGTATGCCCCAAACAAACACCAGAGGAAGCAGTTGCGAGATACGTGAAATTCGTTTTGCTCACATTCATTTGAATGCATCCTGTAATGCTCCTTTAAAGCCTAGTAACGTTCAGCTGCGGCACCACGGGTGGGTTGGGCTACAGCATCCTCCCACGCAATCAAAAAAAAATAAAAAATTTAATTATTTCAGTTTTGCTAGAAATGATATGAATGATAGAGTGTATAGTAAAGAGTAAGGCACTGGGCACATTACGCGCCTAATCAAAGTAGAGTAATCGGTTCGTCATGCCGAAACGGATGCATAACGACTCGACTTCTGCACACTTGCACGCCGGGCATAAGTCACCAGCTAATAAACACTTTATACACATAACAAATTTTCTGGCCGTTCTTTCGCAACTACGCACTTCCGCAAATATTTCTGCTCCGAAATATTACATAAACGCTTGTGGTTTAATACAATTTGCACGAATTTTAGCACGAAATCATTCATTTTCTATTGAATTGACAAATAAATTTTATTTCCAACACAAAAAAGTAAACAAATGATGATTTCAAAACTACAAGCGCCTTACAATGTTGGGCGCTTCGATTCATGAAGCTTTTATGTTTAGGCGAAAACAAGATTTTGAATCGTAATGTACAGAGCTTCATTGAAACACATGTGTTCGGCATAAAAGCTTTATACTTTAGTATGGCGAAACGATTACACTACTATGATTAGGAGCTTAATGTGCGGAGTGCCTTAGAAAACGATGTTCAGCTGGCTGTATGTGGGTGGGTTATACTTCAGCTGCTCAGGTGAACATAAAAAAATAAAAAAAAATGTATGATTTTAGTTCGCACGAAAATTGGTCAGGTGATAGTGGATATGATACTTAAATCAAAACAAACGTTCAGCTGGCTGTATGTGGGGGGAAAAACGTTCAGCTGAGGCAGTGAAGGTGTAACGCAGAAAGCAGGTATATGAGCGGCGCTCTCAGGGCACGCGTAACTTTAAGACGTTCGTCTTTCCGCCCGCATACAGTCAGCTGAACGTTTTTTTGATTTAAAGTGATATTTTAACTATCATATAACCAATTTTCACCCGATCTGAAAGAATGTATCTAAACCTACTCATGCAACTTTAGTACAAGTGACGTACATGTTAATAAATGAAGAAGTATATCTATGAAAATTTTTATTTTACGTACACAATATTGTACATAGCATATATACATAAATAAATTTAGGTTTCTTCCTCGCTTTGGTCTGCTGACGAGCTTGTAGCGTCGTCATCCGATTCGCTATCAGAATCGCTTTCGGAAATCTCTGACAGTATATCTTTGTCATCATCTGCAAACAGATATAATAAATATTAGTTTTTAATATTTACAATTTATCACATAAATAAATGTTTATAGCAAGTATATATTAATAAATAAAAAACAGTTATTAAAAAAAAAATTTTTTTAAATGAAATAATTTTTGAACGAAAAAACTTTTCTATTCAAATTTGTCTTACCTTTTGTTTGTTATTTCGTCAAGTGATGTGGTAACTGGCTGTCAGTAAACCACTTAAATTGATATCTGTTGTCCATTTCTTCCCAGCTATAGTCTAACGGACGGTGTTTCGCCGCTGGGTACTTGTAGATGAGCATGCGCCCAAATCTGAGCGATGTAGCACGCTCTTAGGAATTGTTGCTGCAGTTCCACTTTACAGGGTGGTAGAGCTGAGCCGTCGATAGTTTTATTCGTCAAGCGGAAAACATTATTATTCCCCAGCACCTTGTAGTTCCTCATGAACGTTGCGACCCTAGCTTCATTGATGTCATTAATTTTTTTGAAGCCGTAGAGTCGGCAGACGAATTCTTGTATTTTGTCAAAAAGATCTTCTCTACTCTCCGATGAGGTGGACATTGCAATAAAACTGTTGACAAATTCTTTATTTTTGGTCATCATTAAGTAAGGGCGCTTTTTGCCTTTCCGGAAAAAGGCCGGGTTAAAGTCACATCCTGTTATTGCGTGGAAGGCTGGCAGCGCCGCGCTTACATCGCTTCCCAAAGTCTCGTACAGATGATTGATATTAATAAATCGTTGATTGTTACCTACACCAACTTGCATCGATATATTAATATTCTTGTCTATATTGCTCATATTGGCGATAATTATGACTAAAATATCAGTGTCGAAACACCGAATGTTAACGTTAGTATCACTTTGTAATTTACAAATGTGGTAAATAATCTTAGTGTCTGCCTCTTCGTGACTAGGACAAGTCAGTTGATGCTCGATACTTCGGATCATTTTACCATCTCTGACTATATACTTATGGCAAGCGTCAGCATTTACATAAATAGTTTTATTATTTATATACGGCGCCATGTAATCCTCTGCCCAATGGTCAAAAAAAAACCTAACAATAGCTTCTTTGAAGTTGACATTTTTCCACTCGCCTGTGAAGTCGGTCGGTCGTACTTGCTCAGACCCACTGATGCTAAAATTGGACAGTTGCATTCCTCTGATTTTGTGTTCAGTGTCTTTGATTGACGGAAATATATATCGATCAAAAGTGAGGATGATAGTGTTGGCACTGTTTGCGCAGATCATTTTCAAAAATTGTATAGATATGTTATCGAACGTAACAGGCACGTTTTTCATCAAATACAACATAAAGTAGCCATCAAATATCATAACATCAGTGTGTTGAGGAGGGGAGGAATTAATTTTCATTTCTAATAATCTCATTAATGACGATTTGTCAGTCTTGCAAATTGTTCCGTCCAGATGGCACTTGGACAATGGCAGTGGTGTTCAGGGGGGGAGTTACTTTTTTAAAGAAATGCTTAATAATTGGCCAAATAAATCACGCTGCATGCGCAATTCTATTTCCTTGCCACCAATATACGTTTTCTTTTTTGCCATCCCATTTGTGAAATTTAGATATTTTGTTCGGGGGATCGACTGCTCAAACTTATTGGAATTATCCACACATTCCTGGATGAAGCTTTCTCGCTTTGTGTTTCCCAATTGCTCAACTTCAAGTAAACAATCTGCAGTATTATCCGGTGCTGCGGTGCGGTGGTGAAATTCCTCATTGCGGACAGTCCTTGTAACCGGAACAGCTTGCATAGCCGGTTTTTATAAAAATGAAATTGGTGATTCCCCTTTTAGCATGTATGCATACATTCATGTCGTATGTGTCAAATAGAGGGTCCGGTTATGAGAAATTTCACTGTATTTAATTTCTGCTATTTCTTATTAAGAATACACTTTAATCAATATACAACAGAAAACATGTAGAAATAATGAAGTATAATAAGGTTAATAAAACAAAATTACGAATGGTTGGAATAAATAATGAGCAAAGAACTACGATAAAAATATGTCAATACTAGCTTGTGAAAACACTTCTTTATGAACAAATATTTAAGTAAAATCATTTGACTTACCCTCCTATTGAAGAAGATGATGCTTCCGCATTTTTTGCTGCAAGATTCGAGGCATGAACTCTATATTTTGACGGTAAAGCTGTGAAGCGTTTGTAGCAGTTGACGTGATACAATTGGAAGTCATTCGGCTGGGCTGGCAATATAACTTCTTTTCCAAGTAAATTATTGTTCTGACGAACTGTTAATATTTCACTACACTTTTTTAGAGATTGTTCTGTAAACGTTCTGTAAAAATTATTTTCTTTTTTTTCAAAAAACACAAAAAGGCACTATTGTCGACATCGCGGCGAGAATTCCCCGGTGGCGTCGCTTCACTTTCTATTCTGGCAGCGTTGTCGTAGTAGATCTCACTCGAATGAAGGCTCCAAAGTCACTGATATGGTCAAGAACAATTCATACAAGGTCGCGCAATGTGCGAAATAAAAATTGCCCCTCTGTACGCAAGACGTCACAAGGCGATCAAATTTTTGCTTTCACTTCAACAATTGAACTGTGTGTCTATTACTACGTTTGTACGTAAGCTATTTGCAAATAAAAATAATTTGCAAATACCGAACTCACTGTTTATTCGATGGTGAAAAATTCTTTTTTAATATTGCCTGATTATAAAATGGCAATAATATGACCATCGAAAAAGAAAATAAAGTTCAAAATGGCAACGTCTTGATTACTAAATGGCAATAAGATAGCCATTGTAAAAGAAAATAAACTTAAGAATGGCGGCGTCTTGCGCTTATTTGCAAATAGTACCACTAATCAATACTTATTTGCGTGATTTAGTTATTTGCAAATAATACGTGAGTATAAACGTAGTATATGTCGTCGGTGTGTAAAGTGAACGCTGTTTGTTGTTGTCGCTGTTTGGATGTTGTCGCCCAGCAATAAGCTGTTTGTTAAATTTTGACCTAACGGACATACCCAATGTGCAACCTTGTACATATAAACCTTGTGATATGGCGGCTTCGTCTCTTTGTTCTAGATAAAAAGGAAAACGCAATTAAAAATATACCACAAGACCTACGCGCGTAAAATGCGCGACGATTGAAAACTCTTGTATATTTAACATTAATAAAGTAGAAATTATAAGTAATCTGCTACCGTAACATGCACGTCACTTGTACGACAGTTGCATGAGTAAATACGTGTAAGTTTAGATACATTCTTTCAGTTCGGGAGAAAATTGGTTATATGATAGTTAAAATATCACTTTAAACCAAAAAAACGTTCAGCTGACTGTATGCGGGCGGAAAGACGTTCAGTTGACGTATTAAAGTTACGCGTGCCTTGAGAGCGCCGCTCATATACCTGCTTTCTGCGTTACACCTTCACTGCCTCAGCTGAACATTTTTCCACCCACATAAAGCCAGCTGAACTTTTGTTTTGATTTAAGCATCATATCCACTATCACCTAACCAATTTTCGTGCGAACTAAAATCATAAATTTTTTTTATTTTTTTATGTTCACCTGAGCAGCTGAAGTATAACCCACCCACATACAGCCAGCTGAACATCGTTTTCTTACTCTTTACTATACACTCTATCATTTCTAGCAAAACTGAAACAATTAAATTTTTTATTTTTTTTGTTTGCGTGGGAGGCTGCTGTAGCCCAACCCACCCACAATGGCGCAGCTGAACGTTACTACGCTTCGTAGCGACATCATACGAATCATATATATTAATATGGCCGGAACTTAAATCATTGACAAAAATATGTCGCTGGTTCCCGGACTATAGGATGGTGAAACCTAAAAATTAGCTTATAAAGCTACCATCAATAGATAATAATAATAATAGGTGCATTCTTTTGCAACCGAGCTACAAAAGAACACTCGCTTAAATAATGAAATACACGCAAAGCAACAACACAAACTCAGCTATTTATCCGAGTTCAGCCAGGTCGGTTAAAAAATACGCGACCTGAAGGGTAGTGTTGGTAAGTGAAAAAACTGCTCTATTGTGAATTATTAATGGGAAAGTAGAGAGGGAATTTTTTTTTCCTTATATGTGACCTGGTCTACGAAAAGAGAGCTTACGTGCGAAAACTAGTTTTCTGTGAAAAAGCTGTTAAAAGTAAGCAACTCGTTTCGTCAGTTTCTCATTATCTCGTTAATTGTTCTCCGCGCCGGACGTCCAGTAAGTGTTGTTGTTGGTCCAGTAAGTGTTGTTGTTGGTCCAGTAAGTGTTGTTGTTGGTCGGAATATTATTATAGTTCATCGTGTAAGTTGCTAGTGTGGAACATTTAAAAAAGTAACACTGAAGAAGTGACGTTTACTGTTTCTGTTGATTATCGTCTTCGCATTTCGCATGAAATGAAACATGAGTGTTGATGAGGAGTTAGTTTCGGATATATCTAAAGTAGATATTGTGGCTCCATTGCCGAAAGATTTGCCATCGAAGAAACGGAAGGCAAAAACTAGTGAAGATGTTCTCAAACCAGACGAGGAACCAGGTCCATCTTCCTCAGGATCAACACGTAAAAAGATCTCAAGGAAAACGACAACAAAGAAAAATACATAAACTACTCAGCATTATTATTTTTGGCCCATAATACGTTTTTCTAGTGTATAATCATGTCTTTATAGCTTATAATTCAATGTATTTTGTTCATTACCAATAAATTATATTTTGTCGTATTTTTACTCTTCTTTCTCTACATTTTTAGTACACTTCTAAGCAAGTTAGGATTTTCTGCTTTTCACCACGTGAAAAAGCATCTCATCTTCCATCCGAATCAAGCAAAAAGTGAAAATTGATTTTTTGACACCTAAGCCCCCTTTCCGTAGACCAGGTCACATATACGTGACTTATTTTTTAAATAAGTATATATATTACGCAAATACCTCGCATAATTACTCATTTCAATTGGTTTTTGTAGCTAAATCCCGTTAAACTAATCACATGTTTCTTACCGGCCACCAACAAGGTTGCTTAAGTAGCTAAAAGGAAATTTTTACCCGAGTTGAGCGTTCTTTTGTCGCTCGCTTACAAAAAAATGCAACTAATAATAGATTGGCGCTTACATATATGCTAGTGTTCTCCTTGATGTTCTCACACAGTGGGGAGGGACATACAGCTTTATGTCGCCTCTGAACGGCGATGGTATTTTTATGACAAGCTTATGGTAGCAATGCACTCGAAGGTTTGCCATTGCCTGCCGAGGGGCGACCGCTGTTAAGAAAAAACTTTTTTACTATATTTTTTTTTGCGACGTTGCTTTGACCAGGGCTTGAACCCAGCGGCCGCAAATAGTAAAAAAGTCGAAAAGTCGTCGAGCGAGAGTCGACACCACTGTATGGTGTACTGTACTTTATGACGATGGGTACTGTGGTGACACTCAGATGGCGCCGTGTTCAATTCAGTACACTGCGCTATTGCGCTGGGTTAGTGCGCTGACACCACAGGTGGCGCTGGCGTTATTGAGCTAGCGCCAAAAAAATTGCGCAATTACCCATGGCTAATTTCCATCCCTAATTAATAGGAGGAGATTCGTGTCTGTTGTGTATATTGTCTGACACATCAGAATATGGTGGAGTGCAATAAGGCCCGCGGAAATAGCGCCCGCGGGCGTTATGTCATCCTCATTGTGGCTCTTGTCTCCATTTTAGAATATGTACATCCAAAACCCCCTGTTCTCAATAAAAACTAACTAATATGATAACATAGAACTAAATATTTGGTTTCTTTATTATACGAAGAAATTTAAATTAACGAATTTCAATGCATATATTTAATACATATGTATGTATGTATGTACATGTGAATGAAAATTAAATAATTCAAAGTTTAGCAACAAAAAGTAACATGAAAAAGTAAAAAGTTAAATAAATGCTTTCGTCGATTGTCGAATAATTTGACGGCAAATTGGACACAAAATGCTTGTATTACTATTTAGATTAGTACGCCTACTGTGCTCTGCAAAGCAATCTGTGCAAAGTTTAAAATGTGGTTGTGGCAAAATTTTTTTTAATTTCACTTTTATTTCAACATATTTTGATTAAAAGAAAAATACTGATAAAAATGAAATATTTCACACAAACAACAAAAAATATAATCGATAATCGCATGGGGCTATTGCCTGAAAATTTTAAAATGCGCTTAGTGGCATTGTGCTACTATGATAGCACGGCCGGGTAATCATAGTCAACTTATGTACAGCAGCGAACAAATTATAGCCGCACCGAATTTTCACAAGTTTTAAAATATTATTTTTACTGTTATTTAATTTTGGCTCGTTTTTTATAATTCGTTCTTTAAAAACATCCGTATAAATACAAGTTCAAAGGCAGTGTCACACGATTGGGTATTTTCCAAAATTAGGTGCAAATCGTATCCCAATTGTGTGAACACCCAAAATATTTTTCTTTATCCCACTCACGAAAGTTAATTTGTTGAAATTTTTCAATAGAACATCGCTGTATTATACCAATCTTTTGACTACAAAAATCAAAATTGTCCCATTTTTTACCAATAGCCCAATATAAAAATGTACAAATCTGTACAAATGCACCAATCGAGTGACACTGCCTTAAAAATTTATGTCGTCCCTTTTCCGTTCAAAAATGATGCGCAACACACACACGGTTTCGGTTTGAATATACATATGTTTAATTTATTGTCACATATGCACATACATCGGCGTAGCCAGAATGAAATTTAGGAGGGGGCTCGACCCTATTAAGCTGACATTTCAGGGTACTATTATATATATATATAAGGAAAATTTGAAAGTTAGAAAGGGGGGGCTCGAGCACCCCCCTGCCCCTAAAGTGTATACATTTAGTTTTTCAATAATAGTTTTATTTAATCTTAAGTAATAGTTTTAAGTAATTTTAATAATAAGTAAAGTAATTTTAATAAGACATTTCGAGTGTGTTTTCACGTCCGCGTCCGGCTAGCGACTCTCCTCTGTTGTCTCTCGGTTTCTTGTCTTGTTTCGTCCGTTCGTATGTTGCATTCACTTCGCCGTGGCGTTGCCACCTTGTCCGCATCTATTACCACATTTATGCAATTTAAAAAATAATTCAACAAATTTTCGTTAAAATTTCGAGTTTTTAATTAAAATCTGAGTATGCAGTTTTGTGGCGCATTGAATTCTAGTAGAATAAAGTATGAGTTCCAAATGGCTAAAAATTTCGATTGAATTTTTAGAATTTTTAAAAAGTTCGAAATTTACACGAAAATTTTTTTAATTTTTTTACTATTCCACAAATTTGGAAACTTGGATTTACACGGGCTTTGTTAAAGAATGAACTAAATTTTTTATAAAAAAAAATTACAAAAATTCAATGACAACAAAAGTAATACGTTAAAACTTAGAAAAAAGTGGTTCGGCTATAATTTTTTGACCACTGCACATTAGGTCAAATGATTACTTTTTCTGTGCGAAATTAATTGCAGTTAAAATATTGCACTATTTTAATGTAAAATGATGCCAACCGTTAAAAAAAATTGTAAAGTCAGTAAATAAAATGTGGAAACATGACAGCATTCGTAAGACAGACTTTTCCACGCAATATTTTTTTGTTTAAATGATGAGTATATGTGTTTAAGTAGTACTCGAAAACATTGTCCAATTAGTTTGGTTTTGACACAAGTTATTTGCTTACCATACTCATAGAGCCAGAGAAACTACTACTCATGGGCTTTATTTCTTTTTTTATGAAATAAGTGAAGCGGCCGTTATTTACTTTTCCTTGGGAAATAAAGCCCGCGGTCATTATTGCTCTTTCGCAAAGGAAATAAAGCCCGCGACCTTTATTGCCTTTTATTGGTGGGCGATATTTCCCTTTCGCCCATGGGCTTTATTTCTCTTTGTTTGGGAAATAAAGCCCATGGGCTTTCTATCGGCGGGCCTTATTGCACTCTACCTCAACTATGAATGACCCAGATATAGAAAAAAATCGGGTGGGCATTATTTCCGCGGGCCTTATTGCACACCACCTAAAAAATCTAAGAAACCTGAGAAAAAATTGTTCCCCTTTGTTTCGTTTTCGGCGATTTGGGCTATACACTTTTCAATTTATACAATTTATATCAAGGAGCCCGTGATTTTTTAGTTCTCTCAATGGCCGTGGTCTCTTCGTAGTTCCTATTTGTGGTCATATACCATTCTCGTAAAGAATGCACGGAAAATTTCATTGCCGCTTGGCGTTTAAGCATTTTGCATTTGTGTATGCCAAAAAGAGACGACTGGATGTATACCATATTGAAAAAATTGTGAAGGCTGTAAAGTGGGGCAAAGTCTGACCTAAATGGTGGACGATGGAACCTTTAGAACTCAGGGCGTCGAGCAGGAGCCTTTTCAAAAAAATTCAAGAAGATTGGACAAAACTCCCACTGGGAACTCTACAAAATTGAACTGGGTATCTAGAAGTCCGAGATACTTAAGAAAGGCCAAAAGTGAGTCATGGAGAAATTTCTACGAAACCGTAGAAGGTTTGAATGACTCGTCTGGACGATGAGTGTAGAGGAATCGCTTAAGCTACTCCTTGACATTCCCCAAATTCTGTACTGCGTGAGCCTACGGTTTACTGCCCTACATCCTCCGGTGAACTACTGGAGAAACGCCGAATGGTCTAGCCAATTGACTCTTTCAAGTCCCCTAGACCGAATGGCATCATTCCTGCGCAACTGCAAAAGGCTGTGGAGGTCTCGTGTCGCTCGCTCACCCCGATGCGAGGTGCCTAGAAAGAGGGTACTATCCCGAAGAGATACCCGTGAACGTGAACGTATACCCTAGAGACCTCAGACCAATCAGTCCCTCTTCTTTCGTTTTGAAGACTTTTGAGGGACTGTTTTGCCTGCACACTAGAAACAGGATTCCTCGAGAGCGTTTGAGGCTCTTTATACCCTTTCTCTGGATACTCGTGATAAACGACGTCTTGGAGGAACTGCAAAGGAGAGGATGCCGCGTGGTTGCCTACGCGGATGATCTGGCACTCATCGTCAGAGGAAAGTTCTTGGACAATCTGTACGATCTTATGCAAGAGTACCTAAACATGGTCACAAATTGCTCCGCTAGCTGCGGACTTCCTATCAATCCTGGAAATACGGAGCTCATTCTATTCACCAGGAGTATAAAGTGCCTCATGCCCAGCTTCCATCAATAGGGGGTATTTTACTTGTTCTCTCTGACAGGGTCAAGTTCTTGGGAAACCTAATATTGAGGAGCGATAATAATATCAGCATGGAAATCCAAAGCAGAATCGCTCTTGCTAACAAGTGCTACTTTGGACTGAGTAGGCAATTCAGGAGTAAAGTCCTCTCTCGACGTACGCAAACCACGCTCTATAAGTCACTCTTCATGCCTGTGCTGGTGTATGGCGCGGAGGCATGGACAATGAGAACATCCGATGCGGCGGCTCTTGGAATATTCGAGAGAAAGATTTTGCGGAAGATTTACGGCCCTTTACGCGTTGGCGACGGCGAGTACTGCAGACGATGAGCTGTATGAGCTTTACAACGCCATGGACATAATGCTGCGAATTAAAATGGGAAAATTTTAGTTTGGCATCCGCCGCGAAAAAAAATGTGGTTATAAGGGGTAGGGGGAGTTCTCCTGATTGCAAATATATATAAGTTTAGCCGCCGGAGGTTTATAGTTTTTAAGTTATTTGTTGTTAAGGTTTGTAAATTGAACTAACCTCTCGGCGCTAATTCACACAATAAACACTATATTTACGTACACACTTCGGCAAAATAGTTGCATTAAAACCCCGCACAATGAAATGCAAACATATGTTTTACATATATGATGTATTTTTAATAAATTTAGTATGTTTTTAAAATTATCACGCACTTATATATGTATACGCACATTATGAATACAGGACTGTTGATTCAACCCTGGTTTCACACTGACATTAGAAGAGTGCTGCCACATCTAAGAACAATAACAATAAAAGAGAACAGTTTTTATCGTACCCGTTTTCCTGTTCAGCGTTGAATTAGTAGTAAAGGAGGGTATGGGGTTAAACACCCCCAATATATATAAAAAAAAATGATAGCGCGATTTTTTATTACAAATTTTTTCTTTTTAAAATATGGTTTAAAAAACACCGCAGGCAAAAATAAAAATACACACACAGTATTTTTGCGTACAATTCCTTTCTGCGTAGGCGGCCTTCGGCCGCGCTTTAGGATTATAACCCATACCAAATATAATTCTCCTTTTGTTGTGTACCATGTAGCCTTGGGAAAGGATGGGGTAACTAGAATTCCCTTTCTGTGTGGTAAACCTGGGGCTGCCCCAGTGATGTCTATTATGGTTACTGGGTGTTTTATAAAAATTGTCTTGTATATAAAAATGTATATGAGAACTTCAGAAAATATATTTATGGACTATGTTAATAAAGTGTTTTTTGAAAACGGTTAAGATTAAAACTATTCTCTTTTATTGTTATTATCTTAGATGTGGCAGCACTCTTCTAATTTCAGTGTGAAACCATGGTTGAATCAACCGTTCTGTATTCACAATGTGCGTGATAATTTTAAAAACATACTAAATTTATTACAAATACATCACAAATATAAAAAATATGTTTGTATTTCATTGTGCGGGGTTTTAATGCAACTATTTTGCAGAAGTGTGTACGTAAATATAGTGTTTATTGTGTGAAACAGCGCCCAGAGGTTAGTTCAATTTACAAACTTTAACAACAAATAACTTAAAAACTATAAGCCTCCGGCGGCTAAAATTATATATTTGCAATAAGGGGGAGTTCCCCTACCGTTCCATAGCTACCTTAATGCGGAACTCCGGGGATGCCAAACTAAATTGCAGCCATTAAAATACAGCGGCTCCTCTGGCTTGCCCATGTCGTTCGAATGGACACCGACGCTCCAGCTTTGAAAGTATTCAACTCGGAACCCGCTGGTGGTAGCAGAGGAAGAGGGAGGCCCCCACTGCGATGGAAAGATGAGGTGGAGAAGGACTTGGCTTCACTTGGCGTTTCCAATTGGCGTCAGTTGGCACAGAAGAGAAACGACTGGCGTGCTTTGTTGAACTCGGCCAAAACCGCTTAGGCGGTTACAGCACGAAATAAGAAGAAAACAAGTAAGAAAGTCTAAGTTCGGGCGGAGCCGAACATTATATACCCGGCGCAGGTACTAAGTATATGATTTTCACCTTTCCGAAACCTACCGCTAGATGGTAAGCCGGGGTGTATCAATTTTGAGTAAATTAGCGTCCTTAAATTTCGAAATATTGCAGTTTCAAGCATTTCTGAAAT
Source organism: Rhagoletis zephyria (assembly GCF_001687245.7). Classification (NCBI taxonomy): domain Eukaryota; kingdom Metazoa; phylum Arthropoda; class Insecta; order Diptera; family Tephritidae; genus Rhagoletis; species Rhagoletis zephyria. The sequence goes on along the minus strand of NW_016158346.1, from coordinate 41,071 downwards.
TTACCGTTATATGAAAAGCGGCCTCAATCTTAGTCCGATTTCAACAATTTTCAACGGTTTTCTTTTATGTAGCAAGCACAATAACCATACCGAGTTTGGTACAAATTGGTAGAACGGTTACCGAGGTACATATATGTGATCATAAGTGGGCGGTGCCACGCCCATTTTCCAAAACTTTATCATAAACGCATTTCCTGGTAAAGAATTGTT
>NW_016158346.1:40565-40669 GCF_001687245.7 Rhagoletis zephyria | reverse complement strand
AGTGAATTATCTTCAGTAGTTACTAAAATATCGCAGTTTTCGTATTTCTCCAAATTAGCGTTATATGGGAGGTAGGCGTGGTTATTGTCCCATTTTAAAATTTT
>NW_016158346.1:32611-40483 GCF_001687245.7 Rhagoletis zephyria | reverse complement strand
CAGAAATACGAAAACTGCGATATTTTAGTAACTACTGAAGATTATTCATTAAAATTAATATTTATAACAATTTTTAGACAAAAACTAAGAATACTATAAATTTTTGGAAAATGGGCGTAGCCACGCCCACTTATGGTTACATGTGTATATCTAAAATTACCGTTATATGGGAGGTAGGCGTGGTTATCGTCCGATTTTGACCATTTTCAATACCATCCGTCCTACGCCGGAAAGAAGTTAACATACCAAGTTTCGTTAAGATATCTCAATTTTTACTCCAGTTATCGTGTGCACAGACGGACGGACGGACGGACGGACGGACGGACAGACAGTCACCGCTTAATCGATTTCTCTTTTCATTCTGATCATTTATGTATACATTTGTCTATATCTATCTCGATTCGTTTTGCCTGTTACAAACAACCGTTATGTGAACAAAGTTATAATACCCTTGTGCACAAGTGCGCTCGGGTATAAAAAGGTATCGGTGGCTCTTTACTGCTGTAAGAATGTCATAGGGAAGAGATGGGGCCTCTAATGTTATATGGGAACATTGTCTGGTGGAACTCGCTGGAAAAGACCACTCTTGTTAGGAAGCTAGAGCGCGTGCGAAGGGCGGCCCACGTTGAAATCAGCGGAGCGCTCCAGAGTACTCCTACTTTAGCGCTAAATGCTATGCTCTATGTCACCACGGGCAATGTAGCGGCGGTTTCTTCAGCCATTACGTTCAAAAGCTCTGGGTTCTCTTACAACCCAGCGCACGGGCACTTGACAATTCTCGAAAGCTTCGACTTCTTAACGGAAGAAATGGACTGAAGCCTTCCGAGGCTAGCCCCAAAAGGATCGTTCTCCACACACAACCCTCAAAGGGACGAATGGGACAATGGTAGTCTATGGAGAAAGCTGGCCGCTATAAAAAAACACCCGATTTGCTATGCACCAATGTACTGTCGACTACACTGAGATAAAGGATTAGTTTAGACAACTAAAGATATTAAGTTCCCGAATTTTGACAATATTTGGGAACTCTTACCAAGGATTGGGAACTATTACCATGGGTTGGTAATTATAACTAAATATATTAAAACTTCTAATATTCATCTAGGTTGTACCAAATTGTTAATTTAGTTGAAGGGTTTGGTAAATACTAATAAATATTTCTTTGAAGCATATTTCTACAAATTCCATTCGTAAAAGGATGTTATTAGGCTCTGCTAATGCAGATCAGCTTTCTTTCAACCATGGTTTAGTCATAGTTACCAAATCCTAGTTGAGGCAACCACGATTTGGTTTGAGAGAGAAAATATTCATGCTTGTGAGCCACCCCTAAAGAATGCTGAGCGCTCTCTCAGCACATGTGTGTTTCACATACGAAGAGCGCCAGCTGAGTAATGCACATAGTTCCACTTATTGAATCGTTTGAATGTGCTAGTATGCCGACCATTATTTCGATCACTGCGCTAGGTATAGAAAGAAAAGTATGCGCTATGACATGCCCAGACTTGTTTGTCTCAGTTTCAGTTCTGCTATCGCCGCGAGTTGTTTCGGTGCGCTCATAGTTATTTAGAAATATAAAGTTTGATGCAAACCGGGGTTTCTCAGTAGATATATATTTCATGTAAACTATAATTTGAAAGTGTATATTTAGCCAAGGGAAAAGCAAAGCATTATACTTAAACCAGCACTTCCAGCAGATATTGACCTGGGTTTTCGCACGACTGTTCCTGTTTTATCTTTTCTTTTTAGGAAATTCTTATCGCCATATACATATGTATTATTTACACTAGTAACTATTTATGTAAATATGTATGTATTTTTTATGCTTAATATATGCAAATAAAAGAAGAAAGTAAACACAAAAACCATCGAGTAAATTTGTATTTGTGTCAAACTGAAACATTTTTTCCAATAATAAACGATAAGCTGATTCAAGTCCACAGCAAATTCACAAAACTAATTGAAAACTTGCATCAACCAAAGCATTGTTTATATTTGCTCAAGAATGATTTTATTTAACTAACAATATTGTCCAATCAAGGTAGTCGTTTTGTAATTATTAACAAATATACATTTGTCCCAACCAGAAGTCTCAAGAAAACTGCAGACTTTCGTGAACTACATATTTATTTCGCCATATCCAACTATGCCACTTGGTCACTATAACCAAATCTTTGTAATTATAACTAAACCTTTTTCTGGGTGTGGTCGGGGAATGCCTGACCTTTCTCTCTACCGCCTCGGAATAATTCCAAATCAAGCTGATTTGGGTCCCAGAGGGCTGCTACAGCTGGCTAAACGCCAACTCTCGATTCTTAAAGGTGTACTGACCGGACATTGTCCTTTAGGAACCCACGCGGTGCGATTCAATATCGTCACGGATCCCTTAAGACTTAAGCACCTCGGTGCGCATTGCATCAACACTCCCGAAGGGCTCTCCCGAGTGGACATCAGCTACCTGTGGAACTTTGTTGTGAGCACCCAGCGCTTCTCTTAGTTTAACATAGTTACCGTTCTAAGAATTTGTGTATGTAGTGTGGTATAGTACAATGGACAATTGAATGTCTAAGAGCCCAGTTACACGACATGTATTTCCATATGTAAACGCTACTTGATGCGTTTTAATATATGATACATACGAGTACATGCAGAATAGTAGCATTTACATGTGCAAATACATATCGTGTAGGTGAGTGCCGATCGTGGGTCTGCCACAATAACTTATCCTAATCTAACCTAAAGTGCTGCCAGATTTTTAACATTAAAATTAAAATATATTTAAAGGATGTATTTATATAAATAAAAAATAAGTAACATTAACGAAACATTTTTAAATAATCCTTTTACATATTATACCAAAACATGATGTAGTGGAGACACGAACCAAAATCTATTTAGCTCTATCTCTTTTTAACTAGTAGGCGGAATTAAATGAAAAAAGTTATCGTTGAAAAGATATTGTCTTATAGAATAATACTAAATATGTTTAGTGTACCTGCATGCCCCCGTAAATCGACAAAACCAAAAAACCGTAATATTTTCGCAACCCTTTAGCCTAATTTTTAAGAATTTGGCGGATCACTTACGAAACTTTAATACATTTTCTGGACACGCTGAACACACCGCAAGGCCTTTCCAGCGATTCCTCAATCATGTCGATTGGAGGTCTGGATAAAAGCTTCCAAATCTGGTGTACATATAAGCTAGGCTACTGAGACTGCTTTCGTCATTTGCTCGCACTGCCGTGTGCTGTGATTTACAATTAGCAAACAAATATTGTCATTGCATAAACGACGGTACAGTATCTGTTTGGATTGCGAGCAAGTATTGAGTTCCACTTCATTTATTTTCAAGGGTATTTGCTTCATTACTGCATTGACTGAAGTGTGCAATAGTGTACAGTCAAGTAAAACCATTTGCGCTGCCCTCTTTCAAATCAAAGCAAAACAGAATAATAAGTTTCACTTAGGGCCGGTTGCTCAAAGCCTGATTGACACTAATCACCGATTAACATCGTTATCGACGTTTTCGGCTCCATGCAAATAACATGGTGTCGGTAACGTCGATAACGATGTTTAACCGGGGATTAGTGTCAACCAGGCTTTGAGCAACCGGCCCTTAGCATTGTTTTCTCGCCCGTAAAAGCAAAAACTCTTTCATTGTTTACCAACAATGTTTTCAAATATTATATGAGTCACACGAGGTATTACCTACACAAGTATTCATAGTAATAGGGATGTTTTATGACAAAGTTCCTCCACATTTAGCGTTTCGACGCTAGGTTCTAAATGCTAATTATGGTATACATTTGAAAACTGTTTCCAATAAAAAGTACTTCTCTTATGGTAGCTTATGGGTATCTACCATTGTCAAGAAATCTGTGTCCATTTCTGTATTCGTAAAGAAAAGCAGCTAATATCTGGAGGTGGAATTTACTACATCGTCGCTACCATGTCAAATTATCGAATGCATTTAGAGTGATGCAAAAATTGGCAAATCGTCAAATTTCGAGTCTTCTTAGAAGCAGAGGATACTGGTTATAATAAAGTGGCGAATCCCACACTTTTTTCTAATGACAAGAACATTTTTTACAACATTTTCCTTGTTCTCCTGAAAAGTACCAATGTTCATATTCGATAGTTTGACATATTAGCGACGACATGTACCATTAAATTTTTTTTCTTAAGTGTAAGGGTATCTGGTATCAAAATTATTTGCTTATATGTACATATGTTACTTTCAGTTGTCAATTAATATTATTACATGACTGCTTAGCAAATTACCTCATATAAATAATTTTAACATACATACATACCAAGGTACATTGAACAGGTAGTATCAGTAGAGCAGCTGATTTGATTTATTTTCAAATTATTTGGTCTCGAACATGTCAAATATTTTTAATTTTTTCTCACAAAAATTCTGAATTGTTAAAATCCATTTGCATGTGAAACCTTTTTCCATACAAAACAAGCGATTGAATAGCAGCTTTTGGAACGTTCGCCCAACTCAGCAGCACAACCGCTGATTACTGGCCCTTGTAAAGGATGGATCAATGCTTCGAGAAGTAAACAAATTTACTAGGAAAGAAAGTTGCAACAATTTTTATTTTTTCCAACTTCAATTTTTTATTTTTTATATTTTTTTGTATTTCACATGGCACGCTTTGATTTAGAAGAAAAAATTCAGAACAGTCTTTGACACTTTCGATACCAGAAGCAACAACAAAATACACGCAAATGTTGTTTTTGCTCTACTGATACTACCTGTTTAATGTGCCTTGATACATACGTATAAATTTATGATTTCAGGCCAATATGAAAGCAATTTTAATGTTATTGGTGATTATTGCTGTTCAGCACGCATCATGTCAAAAGCAGTACACAAACAAATTTGATAATGTTGATGTAGACGGAGTTTTGTCAAATAATCGTATTCTAACCAACTATATTAAGTGCCTTATGGAAAAAGGACCTTGCACTCCTGAGGGCCGTGAATTAAAAAGTAAGTTTTAGTTTAATGCTTATGCATTTTCATGACTAAATAATTGCGTAAACTTTTTTTGTAGAATTGTTACCAGATGCATTGCAGACGGAATGTTCCAAGTGTACCGACAGCCAGAGGAAAAATTCTCAAAAGGTCATTAATTTTCTTCGGGTTAACCGACCAGGGGAATGGAAATTGCTACTGGATAAATATGACTCAAAAGGAGTTTACAGAGCTAAATACGAAAAACAAGGCTAAATTTTATATTCCAGTGTTTATATACATATATTTTGTATATCCAAAACGATTTAAATTCATAGTAACAGAAAATATATAATAATTATTTTAACTTTTTTCTAGCCAATTTCAATTTAAATCATAGATATCGTCGCTACCATGTTAAACTATCGAAGGTGAAAATCGTTACTTTTCAGGAGCGCAAAGAAACTATTGTGAAAAATCTTGTTGTCATTAGGAAAAAGTGTAGGATTCGACACTTGTCTGCTTCTAAGAAGATTAGATTTGCCAACTTACTTATCATTCTTACCCAGAGACCGTACCGGTTATTGCAAAGCAAAAAATGTAAGTTTGAGCAAATAATATCGGTTAATTCTGTTTTTTATTTTTTTAAGGCAAAAATAAAAGTTAAAATTTGCAAATAATCGGTTATTGTTGCCTTTTACATTTTTTGGCAAAAATAAAACTCAAAGTTACAAATCGAGTATTCCAAAGTTGTGTATACTCGACTTTAATAGTTTTCAAGCTCCTATCTGGGTTCTAATCAGTGCACGGACTTCAAAAAAATTAAAAGTGGTAGATTTTACATACAAAATTGGTAGAAGTTGGTAGATTTTTTTAAAAGAAACAATATTAGATAGGTTTTACTCATATAGAATAAATGAAGGCGAAATCAGGTAAGGTAGTGCTATCAGAGCAGCTAGATTTTCGCATTGGTGATTCTTATTGTCAAAATGATGTATTTGTTGAAATTCTTACTGTAATTACGCGTAAAATTTGTTAGTGGCCGTTTTGAACTTCTGGTATCACCTTATATGAATTCACCTTGGAATAAATTGTATTTTTTTATAATACAACAAAAAATGTATTTTACGCCAACAAAACATTCAAGAAAAAACTTAAAAATGGGCCCGAATAATGGCATCCGTGATCGAATGAATCACGATTCGAATCGAATAAAATAAAATGACAGCCGTTTGTCTTAAATATATTTTAAGCTGAAAAAGCAAACTCGCCACCAAATGCCGTAATTCAAAAAGAAATTTCGATCCGAATTTGACTCGAACACGGGTGCCTTTATTCTACATTAAAAAAAAAAAAAAAAACAATTACTCTGCACTACAAAATTGTTTGGTAAAAATTAGTTTTGAAATGCTTGAAATTTGCAACCCATTCATTTGGCAGTCTGCTACACAAAGTATTGCTAACGAAAAATATTTCCATAAACAGCTGATAGAGATGTAATTTCACTTTTAAATTGGCCATGGTCAGAGTTAACTTTTCATATTTATTTTAGGTGTATTCGATGGCAAAATATGTATACACTGCGTTCATTTAAATCTTTTTGTTTTCTTTCCGAAAAAATATTGGTAGATTTTAAGCCTTTGTTGGTAAAAATTGTAGAAAATAAAATACAGCTAAAAAGTTGGTAGATCTACCAATAAAGTGGTAAAGTCCGTGCACTGGTTCTAATAACCCCCAAACCAGGGTTCGGAAATATTCACTCACCTTCGTACGCGAACGCGAAGGTGAACGTATCAAATATTCTGTATTGATTCTCCTTCGCGAACGAGAAGCATAAAACCAGTCCAGATAGTTCGCGTTCGCGAATGTTAGGTAGAAAACATGTCCGCTGTTGTTCGTACGCGTATGTATTGGTGGACCAAACAGCGTGCGTTCATATATCTATACTATTATATAAAATTGATTATATGGAGGACGTTTGTAACGACTTATTTCTCAAAGTACTAAACCGATTTTAATATTTTTTTTTTTAAACGAAGCATTTGTAAAAAGACGCAGAGTGGCATACTTATATTTTTATTCTTGGAAGATAAGCACCCTTTTTTTGGGTGTAAAGTTATAAAAAATTACAAAGACGTACAAGCATAAGCCTATTTGGTTGCCAAATACAGCGCATAGCTACGCGAAAAATCTGTACATCAGTGCCGATCAAACACCAGCTCACAAAGGCAAAAGAGATGTGTTTGAGCGACGTGACTGCACATACATACGCACATAAACGTATTTGAGCTAAACAGCGATCACTGAATGAACATGCTAAATACATACATATGTATGTGTGTACACATTTATAACCGAAAGGCAAAGCATCGCTTCGAAGTCATGTGCAGTATGTGGTTGACACAACAAACTAATCATATGTATGTACATATGTATCCAAGTATGTCCATACACAGAGTTCAAAACAAACGAAACATTTCACGAATGATTCGTCCAAAGACACAAACTTTGCAAAGAACAAGTAAGAAAGTCTAAAGCTGATGCCAGATAAAACTTTGTAGCTTTGCGTGACATTTATAACTTTGCCAGCAAAGCGCCAGACGCAAAAGGTATGCCACAATGAACGCCAAGAAAACAATGTTGTACCGCTTTTTTACTCATCAAAGTTGCTGTGGATTTTAATTATTTTGATTTAAAATTATCAGCAATGTAATTAAGTTTTATGTTTCTGCATGAAAACCCGAATTTGGACGAAACAAAATAAATATTAAACCGGCTGATTGTCAAAGCGCGCAAAAAGATGGGAGTTGACCATCTTTTCGCTTCGCGCTGCCGCTTCAACGATTTATGTGGCATGCTTTGTGCATTTTCATACAATTCATCTTATCTGTCAAAGCGAATCTGTCA
>NW_016158346.1:0-31384 GCF_001687245.7 Rhagoletis zephyria | reverse complement strand
TTTTTTTTTCACCCGAGATAGTCAAAGTTGGGGAAGAAAATATCAAAAAGTTAAAAATCCAGAAATAGTCCTAATTTTATGATGGTTCCTTAATTTATTTTAACTACATTGCATTTGAGTATGGAGAGGCAACTATCTGGAAGTATTTTACATAAAAAATTTACTAAGTATTGCCCGGTTTGTAGTTGCAGTTAAAGAAAACACATGAAAAGGCACGATTTTTTTTAAATTCGAAAAAATGTAAATATTTCAAAAACGGTGACACTTTTACCTGAAAATTTTTTGTTTATCAGTGAGCTCACCCCCCCACCTACCTGGCCCTAAAGTTTGGCACGTTACTTCTGGGACACCCTATATTGTCCGATTTCGCCCATTTTCAATACCATCCGTCCTACGCCCAAAAGAAGTTCACGTACCAAGTTTCGTTAAGATATCTCAATAAAAAATAATAAACAATGCTTCATAGATAGATTTTTTTTAAATCTAACTTCATAAAGTTCTTTAAAAATATTTTGTAAATGAGGCCATAAGAGCTTAGGGGGAGAGTTACAACACAAAAATAAATTTAAGGCGCAGCGAAGCACGCCGGGTAATTGCTAGTGTAGCTATAAGTGGCAGCGATGCCTTCGCAAAGGTTCACTGCTGTCGTTCTCCTTCATAATTGAATGTAAATGCTGCGGCAAATATTCGCGGAAAGTTGGTGTGGCTAGAGATACTATTCTGTGCGAAGGAAATTTTGTTAACTGCATAAGATTTGCACCGTTCATTCGATTTTCAAAACTGAGGTGTCAAATGAAAGGGCTTGGCCTCTAGATGTGCAGAAAGTATATATTTTTTTGAAAGGGTTGCCACCTGCGTTTATAATTATGATACTTACACCGTTCTCCCGATTTTCAAAAATGAGGTGTCAAATGAAAGGTCTTGGCCTCTAGATGTGCAGAAAGGATATATTTTTTTAATAGAGTTGCCACCTGCGTTTAAAATTATGATATTTACACCGTTCATTCGATTTTCAAAAATGAGGTGTCAAATGAAAGGTCTTGGCCTCTAGATGTGCAGAAAGGATATATTTTTTTTTAATAGGGTTGCCACCTGCGTTTAAAATTCTGATATTTACACCGTTCTCCCGATTTTTAAAAGATAGGTGTCAAATGAAAGGGCTTGGCCTCTAGATGTGCAGAAAGGATATATTTTTTTTAATAGGGTTGCCACCTGCGTTTAAAATTCTGATATTTACACCGTTCTCCCGATTTTTAAAAGATAGGTGTCAAATGAAAGGGCTTGGCCTCTAGATGTGCAGAAAGGATATATTTTTTTTAATAGGGTTGCCACCTGCGTTTAAAATTATGATATTTACACCGTTCTCCCGATTTTCAAAAATGGGGTGTCAAATGAAAGGACTTGGCCTCTAGATGTGCAGAAAGGATATATTTTTTTAATAGGGTTGCCACCTGCGTCTAAAATTATGATATTTACACCGTTGTCCCGATTTTCAAAAATGAGGTGTCAAATGAAAGGGCTTGGCCTCTAGATGTGTAGAAAGGATATATTTTTTTCATAGGGTTACCACCTGCGTTTAAAATTATGATATTTACACCGTTCTCCCGATTTTCAAAAGTAAGGTGTCAAATGAAAGGGCTTGACCTCTATATGTAAAATAAGGTTTTATTTTTTAAATATTGTTTGAAATTTCATATTAAAGAAATATTTATTTCCGCACTTACATCTATGTATTCGTAAATATGTATGTATGTACATGCAATTACTTAAATTAAAACTCATATAGATAATTCATATTTTATGTACATGAGTATGTATATTTATTCATTTCTGCACTTGAATTGGTATACGAACATACATATGTATATAAATAAAAGCTGATAAAAACAAATATTTTTGCTTAGTTGCTATCTTCAACATCTAGTGTTGAAAAATTTAGGAGCTCAAAGTTTAATTTTGTAATTAATAAATTTGACAGCGATTTCTTTGAAAGTTTTGTTCGCAGTGTAGTTAATATTGTAGAAAGTGCACTGAACGCTCTTTCAACAGAAACTTGTGTTGCAGGTATGGCTAGTACAACTTCCATTAATTGTAACATATCGGCATCATTCCGATATAATTTCCGACAGGAGTCCAAAATATTGCCGTGAAATGGCTCCATTTCCCTATCGCAAAGTTTAGCTTGTCTTTCCTTAAAGGCCATTTCTCCTCTTTGTGGTGTTGGACCTTGTGCATTTCTCATTGCGTTTACAAGAAGCGGCAGTATGTCATATATGCCTTTCGATGTGGACGGAAGTTCATCTTGGGGAAGCGACTGGCTTGGAAGATCTGGAGAACTGTAGCCGTACAGGTCTTCTGATGGCTTACCAATTTTATTTATCATATCACGTGTCCTAATTAAATGATCCTATAAATAAAAGAAAAATAGCAAAATCAAAATATTAATAAGTAATATCCAAATCAAGGTTAAAAAAAAATATGTATGTATGTATATCAAAATCAAATTATTTATAATTACCACAGCAGCTTGCTTTTGATCATAGCTTAGAAGAGGTGTGTTGTCGAAATTAAAGCGCGGATGCATATAAAGTGCAGCAATAAATGCGTTATTTCCTATAAGTGTATCTTTCCTTTTCTTCATTGCATTTAGAAGGGCTTCCGCATATGAATTGGTAGACACTAATTTTTTAAGCTCCAATTCATATGTTAGCCAATCTCCAAAAAAGTCTCCAATAATATATTGCTCGTGTTGCAGTTTTAGAGTGCATTTGGCTATTGGATGAAAATCCGCTGGGAAATTTCGCACAAATATCCAGCTGACGTTAATATGTGACGCGCTATCTAGATTGTCTATGTAATCTCTTATACTGAGGTCGAGTTCCATCTAGTTGCATTGTCAAGGCATGGCAAACTGATTTCGATATTATCCGATTTTACCGATGTCCGTAATTTCTTTACAGTGTTTCGGCATTTTTAAAATCATAATAGGCTGCTAACTGTATTGAATGTGCAGCACAACGAACAACAGAGAAAACAGAAGCAATTTGCGACTGGACACTATTTCATTCAGCATAATCCGTTTCAATGTCCTCATCATTAGAAAAGTTGTCCTGTTGCATTTCTTGTAACAATTTGGACATTTTGACAACATTTGCACCGTTATCAGTGGTGCTAGAGTAAATTTGGTTTATGCTGATACCGTAAGGTTTTTATTATTTCCTCTTTCAGATTTTCAGCGGTGTGTCGTTTCGTAGTTTCAATCATGCCTGAAAAATATGTGAACGAATGCAAATTTAAGTATATATAAAGCATATATATGGGTACATGTATATAGTATGTATATATAACATAATTTCATTACTTACCTATGGTATTTATATGTATTTTGTAATCACTGATGTATTGTAAGTTAACGCCTAGTACACTTCGTTCCATTCGAGTTGCAATATCGATTTGTAATGAAATCATTATATTTTTTACCAATCGAGCAATTTTTTCTTTGATTTGTTTACTAGTTTTATCAGAATAGTTACTACATTCTTCGAATTCAAGTTAGTTTGAAATTTTTGCTCATAGGGCTCTATAACCTTTTTAAAATACTCCTCGTCATCAAACATTCTAAAAGGAATATTTTTTTACTTATCAATCCCATACAGCATCTTAAAAATCCAGCTTTATTTAATGAACAGTTTAATTTGGTAACAGTTTTTCGTTATATTTATCCATTATGTCAGTTTTGTGTACAAGTTTGTAATGCCGTCTAATATTTGCCCCTGACTTTCCACTTAATTTACGTATGCAAGTTTCTATGAAGCATTCGCTTTTCTTAGTGCTTTCTTCATACTTCACATATCTTTCTACATTAAATTTCCTTTTTCCATTTTTATCCAGTTATTTTTTAATATAATAATCTTGTTTTACAAAACACCGCTTACTACACCACTCTTCCGCGCCTGTCTGATGCAGCACATATATTGTATGTGCCTTATATACGCGAGTAATAATTAATAAGCCTCTGTTTTTTACTTCTACCTACCTACTCTATATATATTAGACAAATTTATAGACTTTCTGAAATGTGCTGACCTGTAACAGAAATGGAAAGCATCTTCGTTAAATGATAATCGTTAGTATTTCGCAGAAATCTTTAAGGAAAAATGTCATTCAAAAACAATAGTTGCGGTTCTGCCTGCAGATATCGTTTTGAGCACACCCCTAAAAATTATTAGAAGTAGTATTTAGTATTTTGAAATAAAACGGCCTTTGCGTATGTTACATTAAAAAAATAATCTTAGGCAGCGACAATTTTTTAAACCTAATATACGGGAGTAATAATTACGTAACATGTATGAGGTGGGTTTTATCAAAGGCTGAGGTAGTTCAGTCGCTCCAGGGTTGGGCGGAGGTCCCACTAACCCACACTGAATAAAATAAACACCGTAGTTTGATGTAGCGAACACAACCACACACACACGCGGCTGTTTGGCCAGAAGACCGGCACCTTGATGTCTAAGAAGGGAGAGGGAGGTACGGAGAGGGAGAGAGACTAACTGGTCGGCATCGCGGTTCAGAGGGCGGAGGCTGTCCGGTGGCTAGTGGTAACGGTAACGGTGCCGGTGAGAGCGGTGACGGTTCGGTGATCAATGATGATAACCGTGAGAGCGGCAGCGAGCGCAAGAATGGTAACCGCCCACAGTACTGGTGCTGCAGCCAATGAGAGCGACGGTGCTGCAACCAATGAGAGCTACGGTGCTGCAGCCAATGAGAGCGGCGGTGCTGCAGCCAATGAGAGCGGCGGTACTGCAGCCAATGAGAGCGACGGTGCTGCGGCCAATGAGAGCGGCGGTGCTGCAACCAATGCGAGCGGCGGTGCTGATCGCGACAGCAGTAGTAGTTCCTTGTAGTAGTTACGGCCTGCGGTGATGTTGGCGGTGGGCCCAAATAGTGGCGAGGGCGGTAGCGACCTCTCGTAGTGAAAGCAGTATTGGCGGCAGATCGTGCTAGCGATCCGAACGGTCACCTGTAAAAGCTACGGAAGGTGGTTAGTATGGCCCCAGGGCGGCAAGGTAGCCCATTACCCTCTCTAATGTATTAAATCGTGGCTGCTTGGCATTGTGGGGCGTGTTTAGCCGCATCGGCACAATGCCTGCTCGCCACGCGGTATTCTAAGTGGGCAGGAGATTTTGTCTCCTGTCCACTGAGACCGATTGCAAAATGTTGGGTGCGCTCTGTGCTTACCTACGGAAGCTGGTACAGGCTGAGTTGGCGTTAATCAACTTAAGTCGGTTGTTGAATAAGCAGGTTGAGAAGCAAATGAAAAAGAAGATGCAATTCTTTGGCATGCTTACGCAGCGAATTCTCGTGCAGTGTTGGCGTGCACGAGTGCTTTCAGTTGCTGTGTAGTTTTGCGTGCTTTACTTTGACTGTCCATAAGTATGGGTGTATGTATGTATGTACGGCTGTACGTATGTATGTATGTAAGTAGATATGTACGTATGTACATATGTCTGTTAGTGTAGCGTAGGTGAGCTACGTTACAGTCCCCCTCCCACTTCGCCGGACAAAAGGAAAGGTGCCTACACTACCTAAGGTAAGGCAAAGGTACATTTTGTTGCTTTTTCTTTGGAAAATAAATTACATTTCATTGTAGTATTCGGATATATATGAAAGCATTTTATTTCGTAGGGTGTTCGGTGATGCTGGTTGGTTATGTGTGCAGTTCTTCTTCTAGTCGATGAACTCTATCGCCTTGCTTTGTCGGTTGTGTCTGACATTTATGTTGCGTTTATACCAACGGATCCGCCATTTGTGCAGGTTTTGTCCGGGCGCCGTAGGAGGAGGTTCCGGAGTGGAGTGGTGTTATCGCCGTGGTATCTACTGCTGGGTGCGCTGTGGTGACCCTTTTGTTGTCGCTGTTGGTCGGTGGGTTTGTTGTGTCGCGCGATATATCGCGCGTTTCGGCGGAAAGTGTGGTGATCGTGAACAGTGGTTCGCATTGATCTGGGTGGAGAAGAACTAATGGCGGTCCGCGAAAAATTTTCACGCTGAAGATGCGAGGTTAGTTGGGTGGCCATGGAACCGCTTCGAAGGGGAGTCGCCATGGTGACACTGACCGAGGTTCGTCCGGTGGTGTCGGCTGTTGATTCCTTCTCCTTCGCTTGCGTGTTGCCATCTGGTTGCTCAATTCGTCTTTTTTTCTCCCCTTTTCTTTCTTTCGTATTCTGTCTCCCTTGTGGGTAGCGGGGCAATAACTGTGGTTTCGGTAGTATCGGTATTTTATCGTGTTGCTTGACTGCTGCATGGCGGAGTTGCGCAGATAGTAGCGCTGTTTCAACGGTTGGTTGTGTGTGGCAGCGTGATTACCTGCTCGGCGGCGGTGCTTGGTCCGGTGATCTTGGGAAACAGCATCTTGTGGTAGTCCAAGAAACGTGTTAGTCCCTGGTTCTGTTCCTGATCCAAATGAGCCCGTTCTGTTAGGCAACGCAGCGTGGGTGTGGGTTTTGGTGACGTGTCGGGGCTTAGTGGCTGCCCATCTAAGGTTACAACAATGCCTCGCTTTGACAGGAAGTCCATCCCTAGTATCATTCGTTCGGCTAGGTTCGGGATCACTGCTACTGCCGTGCGTGTGAATCGGTCATTATATTTGATTTTGACGGGGTAGGTGTGTGTGCTCGCGATGTATGTTGGATCCGCGAGTTGCACATTCCATTTATTTGACTGAGGCCGGATGTTGCGTTGTTCCAGATGCGCTCGCGTACTGTCGTCGGTATACGTTATCGTGGCTCCTGTGTCCACCAGTGCCCGTATGCGCAAGCCTTCAATGATGACGTTAACGTAAAAGCGACCGTCGACGTCTCGCCCTTCAGGTTGCAACGCGGTAGCGTGGGCAACGGGTGATGCTGTAGTGGTTGGAGCTGCTGACGCTGATTTCGGGCATGGACAATTCCTGGAGGAAATTCCATCTTGGCCGCAACGGGGGCAGAACAGACGTCGCGTGTTGTGACAATGAGAACGCTGATGTCCACGCTTTTTGCAGCGCCAGCAGGTGTTTCTTGCGTCGTACCGGCTATTTATGGTGGAAAGGCTGTGTGCCGCCTGTCGGTTCTGTCTGGATTCTTCGTTCTTGAGCAGCTCGTACTCATCGGTGAGCTCCATGAGCTCCTCGATGGTTTGGAATTCGCTTCTTTTGATGAAGAGTCGATACTCGACTCGCAGGCCGTCATAAATACGTTCTAGTTGGTTTTCATGGCACATGGTCGGATGCTGCCGGATAAGCGTCTGGAGGGCGAGGATGTAGTCCTTGGCCTTTTCCTCGTGCATCTGTTTCCGCTGGCGAATTGTATCTTCTAACTGGTTTATGTGTCGTTTAGGCAGGAAGTACCTTGCCTTTGACAACTTATTTTTTAATCCAAAGAACCGTGCAGATTTTATAATTTTTAAAATGGTGGAAATCCTATTCAAAACTATAAAGCCTTACCGCACATCTTGAGCCCAAGCCCTTTCATTTGACACCTCATTTTTAAAAATCGGGAGAACGGTGTGAATATTAGAATTTTAAACGCAGGTGGTAACCCTATGAAAGAAATATATCCTTTCTACTTATCTAGAGGCCAAGCCCTTTCATTTGACACCTCATTTTTAAAAATCGGGAGAACGGTGTAAATATCAGAATTTTAAACGCAGGTGGCAACCCTATAAAAAAAATATATGCTTTCTGCACATCCAGAGGTCAAGCCCTTTCATTTGACACCTCATTTTTGAAAATCGAATGATCGGTGTAAATATCATAATTTTAAACGCAGGTGGCAACCCTATTAAAAAAATATATCCTTTCTGCACATCTAGAGGCCAAGTCCTTTGATTTGACACCTCATTTTTGAAAATCGGGAGAACGGTGTAAGTATCATAATTTTAAACGCAGGTGGCAACCCTGTCAAAAAAATATATCCTTTCTACACATCCAGAAGTCAAGCCTTTTCATTTGACACCTCATTTTTGAAAATCGAATGAACGGTGCAAATCTTATGCAATTAACAAAATTGCCTTCGCCTAGAATAGTATCTCCAGCCACACCAACTTTCCGCGAATATTTGCCGCAGCATTTACATTCAATTATGAAGGAGAACGACAGCAGTGAACCTTTGCGAAGGCATCGCTGCCACTTATAGCTGCATATATGAACGCACGCTATTTGGTCCACCAATACATACGCGTACGAACAACAGTGGACATTTTTTCTACCTAATATTCGCGAACGCGAACTATCTGGACTGGTTTTAGNGTCGTTTAGGCAGGAAGTACCTTGCCTTTGACAACTTATTTTTTAATCCAAAGAACCGTGCAGATTTTATAATTTTTAAAATGGTGGAAATCCTATTCAAAACTATAAAGCCTTACCGCACATCTTGAGCCCAAGCCCTTTCATTTGACACCTCATTTTTAAAAATCGGGAGAACGGTGTGAATATTAGAATTTTAAACGCAGGTGGTAACCCTATGAAAGAAATATATCCTTTCTACTTATCTAGAGGCCAAGCCCTTTCATTTGACACCTCATTTTTAAAAATCGGGAGAACGGTGTAAATATCAGAATTTTAAACGCAGGTGGCAACCCTATAAAAAAAATATATGCTTTCTGCACATCCAGAGGTCAAGCCCTTTCATTTGACACCTCATTTTTGAAAATCGAATGATCGGTGTAAATATCATAATTTTAAACGCAGGTGGCAACCCTATTAAAAAAATATATCCTTTCTGCACATCTAGAGGCCAAGTCCTTTGATTTGACACCTCATTTTTGAAAATCGGGAGAACGGTGTAAGTATCATAATTTTAAACGCAGGTGGCAACCCTGTCAAAAAAATATATCCTTTCTACACATCCAGAAGTCAAGCCTTTTCATTTGACACCTCATTTTTGAAAATCGAATGAACGGTGCAAATCTTATGCAATTAACAAAATTGCCTTCGCCTAGAATAGTATCTCCAGCCACACCAACTTTCCGCGAATATTTGCCGCAGCATTTACATTCAATTATGAAGGAGAACGACAGCAGTGAACCTTTGCGAAGGCATCGCTGCCACTTATAGCTGCATATATGAACGCACGCTATTTGGTCCACCAATACATACGCGTACGAACAACAGTGGACATTTTTTCTACCTAATATTCGCGAACGCGAACTATCTGGACTGGTTTTAGGCTTCTCGTTCGCGAAGGAGAATCAATACAGAATATTTGATTCGTTCACCTTCGCGTATAAAATCATAAATGTATGTTCGCGAACATTCATATATGAATATTTCCGAACCCTGCCCCTAATACACAAATACCAGTGTTACATCAAATCTACAGCGTGACGATGAATAACTGTTACCCAGTTTTTTTTTTTTTTTGAGAAATAATGTCTTGCAGCGGTCACTTGTCGCTTGAATATCATCATCATCAACGACTAAATTACCATTTATATGCAAAAGTCATGAACGAATTCCATATAAACGGAGCCCAAAGTCATTGAAGAGTTGATATGGCCGTACAAGACACTTAAGTGACTAATTCATGACATTCGGGGTACACATATATATACAGCGTGGCGACGAATAACTGTTACCCAGGTTTTTTTGAGAAATAAAAGGGTTCTTTATAGATTTTGCGAAAAAAAGTAGTTAATTGTTAATTTTCCACAGATTTTACTTTAGTTGTATTAATTAGTTTTTAAATTTGAATCCTTATTTACATTTGCCAGCAGTGTAAACTTTGAGAGAAAAGTTCATTTGGTGGTCCAAAAATGTATGTGAAAACATAAAGTCGGAATTTGTATGCTCTCACCCCCTAGGATTGTTCTATAAAAAGTATAACCCATTTTTTTTTATTTTGAAATCAAAAAATATTTAGAGGTCGCTCATAGCGCTCAAAGTGGTTCACNTTATTTACATTTGCCAGCAGTGTAAACTTTGAGAGAAAAGTTCATTTGGTGGTCCAAAAATGTATGTGAAAACATAAAGTCGGAATTTGTATGCTCTCACCCCCTAGGATTGTTCTATAAAAAGTATAACCCATTTTTTTTTATTTTGAAATCAAAAAATATTTAGAGGTCGCTCATAGCGCTCAAAGTGGTTCACGTATTTTTATATGGGGAAAAAACAACTTTTCGTAGAAATGGTATAGAATTCTTAAAAACCAATACTTTTCGATCGAAAACATCTGTTTCTCTGCAGGAGTTTCCCAATAATAATACCCAATTATCTATTTAAAATATATTTCATCGCAACTATAATTTATAGGACTGCCAAGAACCCACAAAAACCCAAAAAATGCAATGAGAGGAGCAATAAAAAATCGTTTGTATTAAAAAATGGTTAAATAAACAATTGGGCACTGTTATTGAAAGTCTCCTGAAGAGAACCAGGGCTTTCCGATCGAAAAATATTGATTTTCAAGAATTCTATACCATTTTTACGAAGAGGTTTTTTCCCATACAAAAATATATGGAAAACTTTGAGCGCTTTGAGCCACCTTAAATATTTTTTGATTTCAAAATAAAAAATAGGGGTAAACTTGTTTTCGATATAGTACAATCCTAGGAGGTGAGAGCATTACAGTTCTGACTTTACTGTTTTTGGACCACCCTAGTCCACACATCATTTTACACAGAAGCCAATAAATTATTTTATATTTATGACATTTTTGAATAGCAATAATAAAATCATTTCCATCTTCAGTTTTTAAATAGTACATTTCATCATTTCATTTTAAAATTATTTTTAAATAATTTTATTTAGAAGCCGGTTTTTCTCTTTGCGCCAGTAAGCAAACTTTATACTTAAGATCCTCTCAGTTGCTTCGTTTGAGTGTGGTATTGAAAAAGCAAAATTACATAGTTTTTAAAACTGTGGAAAAGTACCACTATTTAAGGACTTCATATATAATTAATGGCTTAAATTAACTTTTTCAACTACGCAAAAACTTTGAAAGACTAAGAATTCGCTAAAAAATAGTATCTAACTATATGTCTTTTATGCAAAACTCTAACAATGTCAGTAAATTGTGAAAAAAGAGTTGTAAGTTATAGGCAAAAGCGATTCGAATATTTAAATTTGTTGTCATTAAACTGAAAGTTATTTTCGAGATAACTGGCAACACTCGACAAAAAAAGTCAGCCTTATTTTTAAATAATTCAAGCTCCATCATATTATCGCAACTGGTACGTAACGACCCGGCGATATGCCCATAAAACGATTGAACTTTTTGTTGTATTAATTTCTTGGGCATATGAAACAATCAGCCCGTTGGCAACTTTAGTATTCTGCGTTCCGTTTCCTTTCGATCAATCTTCGAAATTTACGATTATACCTATTCTACATTGCGATCGTAGTTCCGTTTTTCTAAGTTGCAAATTTGTTGACGGAGAACGTTTCGATTGTTATTTTCGTGGGTTTAAATAATAAAATTTTATAAAAAAAAAAAACAAGAGCAGCGCTGTCTTCGGCTATGCCGAAGGCTTCATACCTTTCATGAACATCTGCAAATTTTACTTTGACAGATTACTGCTTTTGAATACATCTGCTACATCGATAGAGGAGTTACATACCTATATAAAAAATCGCATCTGAACAATCAGAGGTATAGAAGATATACCTTATATTAGCACCAATCTAAGTGATTTTCACTGCTATGTGATCGGTATGTAAACCGGTAACACAATTTATTGGGTTTAGTTTCCTGCATAAAGGAGATATATCGCAAAAACTGGTATCTGAACAATCAGTGGTATAGGAGATAAAGCTTATACAGCATAGATTTTGACGATTTTCTCAGTAGACTTTGTATTATTATTTATAAAATATCTTACGAAATTTATCGGTTTTAGCTGTTCAAATAAAGGAGTTTTACAGTAAAATCCCATATCTGAACAATCAGATGTATGGAAGACACAAATATGTTATAGTCACCCGATCCTTGTTATTTTCAAAATATTCTGTTAATAATGAGTGAAAATGGTGCGAAATTTCATGTTCCTAGCTGCATAAATGGAGGAGTTATGATAAAAGACCTCATATCTGTTCTGATCTCTGTAAGTCTTCTGTTGATAATGAGTGAAAACAGCGCGAAATTTCATGGTCCTAGCTACATAAATGGAGGAGTTATAACGAAAAATCTCATATCTGAACAATCAGTTGTATGGGAGCTATAGGTTATAGTTACCCCATCTTTTTAATTTTCACTGTAAGTTTTCTGTTGGTAATTATTGAAAAGAGTGCGGAATTTCATGTTCCTAGCTATATAAATGGAGGAGTTATAACGAAAAATTTTATATCTGAACAATCAGTTGTATGGGAGCTATAGGTTATAGTGACCCGATATGTAATTTTCACTGTAAGTATTCTGTTGATAATGGATGCAAGTACTGCAAAATTTCATGTTCCTAGCTGCATAAATGGAGAAGTTATAACGAAAAATCTCATATCTGAACAATCGACTCAGCTCGACGTTCTGATCATATAAGTATACATTTTAATGGGTCTATCCCTTTTTATTCTGGTACTTAAAAACATCGGACCAAAGTTATAATACCATTTCATGCTCATGAGAGGTATAATTAAGTAAAATATACTGTGCATGATTGTAAGTCATTATAAATGAATTTTCTCGATTTCTGTGTTTTCGCAGCGGTAATACGGGCAATACGAAAAAGTGGCTCAAATATTGGCAACGAAAAGGGATATTGCGCGAGGTTTTCAAAGAGGAAGCACAGGCGTTTTTGTTTTCATTATCTATAAATAAGACTGTGAAAAGTACTTTGTTCTGGAATTCATTTGCGTTCAAATCTTCCACTCAGTAGTAAATGCAAATGTTGTGGAGTGCTCAAACAACGTTTATAATTTCACTGGCTTTGAGCGATGAGTAACACAGTTCTTAGCTCATCTGAAAAAGATCAAACATGTCCCTAAATCTCCGCCTTTCAATTTCCGCATCAGCAATCTGGGACTCGTTCTCCTCTTCAAGTAATAACGCCGCGGCTATGGATTTCATTTTTATAATAATGTTTCCACTTAAATTAAACACAAATGAATTTTATATTTAAATTACAATGATGTTAGATATATTTAGTTATTTTAAAATATTTACAAACTTTAACTTCATAAGCTGCTATAGTTTGGTGGCAAATATTTCTTTTGTTTTGTTTCGATTTCACACATTCCTAGGCAAACAGCTGATTTCGAAAGATATTTTCCCTCTTCTTCGATCGTAATGCAGAATACCTAAGTTCGATTCTTGCGGAGCGGAATGGGGGAGCGTAATCGAAATGTAGAATAGGGCTGATTATCTGAAACATGTCATCAATAATTAAATTATTTTCTTCTTACTTTTTACAGTAGAGTTTAAGGAAGTTCCAACGTTATGTAAAAATCTTAAGAAAAACTTAAAGTATTTTGTTTGAATTGAAAATACAGTACAAATCAGTACAAATTTTGAAAAATCAAGACTTAGCTTACTGATTGAAGAAATGAATAAAATTAGTACAACAGTTGAAAAATCAGTACTGTACTGATAAAATCAGTACGTCTGGCAACCGTAAAAAAGGTAACATCAAATGTGTATACAAGATCTATACATAGAAGGTCGCGCAATGCGCGAAATAAAAATTGCCTCTCTGCGCATACCCACCAAAAACACGATTACCACAGAAACGAAAGTGGAAACAAGCTAGGCGATGGGAATCGCTTACCCTTTCCCTTCAAGAAGGCATTATTTTAACATGGGCATGGCTTTGGCGGTAAGTACTTACCCGCAGCATTACTTTCAAACGAAGGGAGAACGCATGGATAAACAGAATCCAGAGAAGCGAACAAAGAATGCCTTACCGAGGAACTAATGTAGAATGCCTAGATAAGTACATACTTATTTATTTATATTAAACTGAAATCAGAAAATGTCTGAAAAGATTAAAATTAATTAAAATTTTTATAAATCTTTTTTCTGGTTTCTTTTCGAGCCTGAGGTCAAGTTTTTATTTTTGTTTTTACAAGTGTCCGATATTTCGGCTCTCAACGAAAGCCATCTTCAGGGACTCTAAATACAAAAACACTTAGAATACAACAAATTTCAACAAAAAGGGAGGCAAATCGACTTACATTAAAAGAAAAACTTAAAAGCAAAACTAACATAAAACACAAAAGACCAAAGAAAATATAAATTATTTTTGCGTAGATGATTTCATCCTATGCTGTCAAGTGGCTGGACTTCGACTGATTTTGGTTTGTATTCTTTTTGTTTTATCGATCAGGTGTCTGTAAGCATGAGCGACGTTCTCTGTGTCCGTTTTGTAATATATTCTTAATTCTGTCGGTGTGTTAGTTATATGTAGCATTTCTATCGTCAGTCTCTTGTTGTAATTGCTCTCCTTTTGCAATATGCTAACGTCATCAAAATTTGGATAATGTGAGAGTTCTGCACAGTGGGCCGACAGTGCTGTTTGTTGTGTGTTTCCATTTTGCGCGATCTAAGATTTGATTTGTGTCCACTAATCCTAGTTTTTAGATTATTTTTTGTCGTTCCAACGTAGATTTTTTCACATTTGTTTTGCGTATTTCCATTACATGTTATGCTATATATTACATTATTTTGGTCCATTTTGTCAATTTTGCTTTTTGTGTTGCTGTATAGTTTTTTAAGTTATTGTCCATTCTGTACGCAATTTTATATTTTTCTTTGTCATAGAATTTAATTTTTGCCATTCTGTCTGCCACTTTTGGCACGTAGGTCATCGACTTCCATATTTTTGGCTGTTCTTTGTTGTCCTTGTTATGATTATGTTGTCCATAGTATTTATGTAGTAGCTTTTTGATGGCCTGTTGTGGAAAACTATTCATGTTTAGTATATTGGAGATGATTTCGTTGTTACTTCTGTGAAATATTGGGTCGCTTATTGTGAGTACTCGTCTGATAAAGTTGTATGCCGTGTTGAATTTTTTGGATGATTTGAAAAATAGTTCAGTAGTCGTCCGGCCGCAGTGGGTTTTTGGTACCAATTTATTTTAATTACGTTGTTAGTCCTTATGAGTTGAGCATCTAAGTACGGTAATCGGTTCTCATGTTCTTCTTCCTTCGTGAATTTAATATTTTTGTGATAGCTGTTCAATGCTTCTAGTGTTACGTCCACCTGGTCCTTTTTGATGATGACAAATATATCGTCAACATATTTGGTTATTAGCCTAGGTTATGTCTGCAATTATTGGTGAAAGTGGCGATCCCATAGGTAGTCCTTTTTGTTGCGTGTAGACTCGATCCTTATATTTGAAGTAACGGGTGTCCTTTATGCAAAATTTCAGGCTGTTTATGAAAAATTCCTTCTTCCATTTCGTAGATTCTTCTATATCGTCCCATTTATGTTAGATGATCCTGAGAGCGTAGTCCACAGGTACGCTTGGAAACAGAGAGACTACATCGAAGGATATCATTATCTCGTCGTCGTATATTGGTGTCTGATATTTTATTTCTGAAAACTATGGAGTCTTTAACGTTGTATACAGATTTTTCTGTAAGTTTTTTTAGCGTGTTTGCCAGGAATTTGCATAACTTATTGGCAGGTGCGTCTATATTTGAGCAGATAGGTCTTAGTGGTGTATCCTGTTTGTGGACTTTCGGTAGTCCATAAATGCGGGGGGCTCTTGCAGTTGTTGATTTCAATTTGTACTTTTCGCTATTGTTGATGATGTTCTGTGTCGCCATTTTGTCTATGATATCGTTGGATTTTTTTAGTAGTGTTGCCGTTGGATCCTTCAATGTTCTTTTATATGTCATCATATCATTAACGATGTTTTTCATTTTCTTGTCGTAATCCTCTTCGTCCATCGCTACAGTGACATTTCCTTTGTCCGCATCCAAAATTAATATATTTTTATTTTGGTTCAAAAATTTTTGAGTTCGCCCCACTGTCCTTGTTATGAATTTTTCAGTTTTGTCCCACGGTCTTTTGTTTATTTCATTGTCAAGTATAATTGCCACTCTTGTTCTCGCGATTTCTTGCTCTTCTTTTTCTTTAATTGTCTGTATGCAGTCCTCACTGTCAGCTATTATGTTGAATATTGGAAAATCTTGCTGCTTAAATGGTAGTGCGAATTTTGGGCCTAATGAGAGCGCCAATTTTGCATATTCTGGTATTTCGATGTTTGTCTGGTTGGAGAACCAGTTGTTATTGTATATGATGTTAGTGTTATTGTTGTTTTTCTCTTTCAGTTTGTCAAATTTCTCTCTCAACAATTGTTTCGTTTTAGTCTCATATGCTTTACTTCTTATTNCTCTCTCAACAATTGTTTCGTTTTAGTCTCATACGCTTTACTTCTTATTTCTTCGTTGCTTAACAGCTGATCCATTTCTTCCTCGGTTAGGTATTGCTTAATGTTGTTTTGGTTTATATGGCTTTCCCTTTGGTAGGTTTTCATCATTATGTGTTTCTCTTGTATAA
Organism: Rhagoletis zephyria; assembly: GCF_001687245.7. Lineage (NCBI taxonomy): Eukaryota > Metazoa > Arthropoda > Insecta > Diptera > Tephritidae > Rhagoletis > Rhagoletis zephyria. The sequence goes on along the minus strand of NW_016158346.1, from coordinate 14,917 downwards.
TTAAGTTCATCATAATGCGTTTGGTTCTCTCGATAAAATTTTCTTTGGCACTGACGAATTTTGGCGGGAGAATTTCATCATTATTATTTAAAACTGATGTCATTTGTTTGGTAGAATTTTCAATAAAGTTTGGAGTATAGTTGTATTGTCTGCATTTAATTAAAAACGTTATGCTATTTTTTGTGTTGGTATGTTTGTCGATTGTTCTCTGATATTTGTTGATATCTTTGGAGATCCCTTTGTATTTATGCTTTATATGTTGGTATACCATTGTTGTTATTAGTAGTTTTTCACGGCCGTGCTCTCCGTTGAGCTTATATATGCAAGAATATAAATTCTTGCATTTTTATAAATCAGTTTTTAAACATACATATGTATGTATTTAGGTATTTAGATTTTACTTAAAAATCGGTAGGTACATATATGCATATTTAATTAAACTTAAAATTGTACTTCCTCACTCTTGTACTTCACATCATTGACTGACTTCAACTTCGTTTCAAATTGAACAAAGCAGAACATGATTTTTATGCGAGACAAATTTCCACAGAAAGTAACGGTAGAAAAAGAATTTTTGGATAAGCATTCTATTTTTCAGCTGACTGCGATGCAGCATTCTACTTTGCATTCTCCGAAATAAAGCAAAAAAGCGAAATAAAAAAAAAATATTGTAGAACATTCTATATGAAGCAAAGAAGTGAATTAAAAAATAAATATTTTAGGACATTCTACTTTGCATTACCGGCAATGCCTAAAAGAAGCGAAAAAATTCGAAGGCATTATAACGCTATGCCTTCTAGAACACGTTACCACTAAAAGCCATTACCGATTTTTTCCCAGGGCGATTCATTGCTTTCACGAAAAAGCTTGCTTGTCGAAAAACCCACAAAACTTGATTTTTCACAGCGGCCAAATTTTGCGAAATTTTCATTTAAACTCGCTATATCTCAGACGTTTATGCATCGATTGATTTGAAATTTGTACACAATAAACTAGACTATATTCTGAAGAAGATGAGTCTAGCTGCACTTCTTAATGCTTATTTAAAACGAAATGGCGGATATTTTAACATTTTTATAAATATTATGGAGGCGGTTTTTACAAATGCAAAAGTTGTGTTATCAAGTTTAAAATTTTTGTTTGGTTTTAACGCAGCATTAAAGAAAAATATACATACAGTAATAAACCTTTTCGCAGTTTTTCACCAATTGGTCCCCGAGGAGTACTTTTGGGTTGTGTGCAGCCCTTTGTTTTTTCGCGCGGCAACACTTACTGTGGGGAATTTCGCCTCATGATTAGAAAAAGTTATTTTCGAGGATAAAATACGNAAAAAAAAAATATTGTAGAACATTCTATATGAAGCAAAGAAGTGAATTAAAAAATAAATATTTTAGGACATTCTACTTTGCATTACCGGCAATGCCTAAAAGAAGCGAAAAAATTCGAAGGCATTATAACGCTATGCCTTCTAGAACACGTTACCACTAAAAGCCATTACCGATTTTTTCCCAGGGCGATTCATTGCTTTCACGAAAAAGCTTGCTTGTCGAAAAACCCACAAAACTTGATTTTTCACAGCGGCCAAATTTTGCGAAATTTTCATTTAAACTCGCTATATCTCAGACGTTTATGCATCGATTGATTTGAAATTTGTACACAATAAACTAGACTATATTCTGAAGAAGATGAGTCTAGCTGCACTTCTTAATGCTTATTTAAAACGAAATGGCGGATATTTTAACATTTTTATAAATATTATGGAGGCGGTTTTTACAAATGCAAAAGTTGTGTTATCAAGTTTAAAATTTTTGTTTGGTTTTAACGCAGCATTAAAGAAAAATATACATACAGTAATAAACCTTTTCGCAGTTTTTCACCAATTGGTCCCCGAGGAGTACTTTTGGGTTGTGTGCAGCCCTTTGTTTTTTCGCGCGGCAACACTTACTGTGGGGAATTTCGCCTCATGATTAGAAAAAGTTATTTTCGAGGATAAAATACGTCGTCGTTTAAAGTACAAAGCCGCGTATCAACAAAATGCAAAACCGCGTATCAAGCTAATGCAAAACCGCATATGTGAATTATCTAAATTATCTTCTAGAGAGTAAAAACACTAACATTTCAAAATGGTTCTCGTTTTTATAAAGCAATCGCATACCTGGCCAGTATATTTCAGGACGAATGGATAAGGATTAAGCCAAGAGCTTGTGTGAGCAAATCCAATTTTTGGCAGCTAATGCCAGTTACACGGTTTTGCAGAATGACGATACGCGGCTTTTTCTTTAAAAGACGATATATAATTGTGTTATTTATGAACAACATGTAGGTTAAATATAATATCAATGCTCAATTAAGAATAATATCAATAGTAAAGTACATAATTATTGCTTATGTTTATTTAAACTGGAAACTCAAATCGTAATTATAACACTGAATGGAGTTTTTATAAATTTAAGTTTAAAATCAATCAAATATCCATTGTAAGATTATATTATTATGAAAAACGTGAATTTTGTGAATTTATTAAGGAAAATTCTAAATTTCCGAATATATTGAAGTCTTTATTCCAAAACAAAACAATGTGTGCGGTTCGCAATGTTAAGAGGGGTTCCCTTTTATTTTAAACTCAATAATTCCAGATTAATTGCTTTAAACTGTACGGTATTTTTATTAGAGGAAATGTCTTAAATTAGCGATACAGGATTTGCATTAGATCGTAGCACACTTAATAATAACTTCTAGCGACACGGTCATCTATTTATTTATTGCCTCAACGGTTCTCACATTGCGGGTGGGTACATACATATGTACCTATATACCTTCATGCTGTTGTATATATGTATACATCTGGGTGTGTGCATGAAGTCACTGGAAATTCAATGCTCGCTGTGGATTTCATCGTGGAGAAAACTTGCTCTCCCGTACTTCTCTTGGCTAGGGTGGTTCGAAACCGTACATGCCGCCCCCATGCTGGGATCAGCATAATCACCAAACCGTCCTGTGGTGGTGTTTTCGGTTTCATTGAGCAACGAAAACACCAAAGGAAACTTCTGGGATTCCACTCCAATACGCATTGAGGAGGGCTGAAGAAAGCGTGCTAGGTGCTATTTGGTGCATGAGTATGAACAAATGATTACTTGTCTTGAGTGCATGAGGATATTGGTAAGAGGCAAAGCTTTGAGACAGACCGTTTGTAGATGCCGTTTTGGGTACGAATAGTTACTACTCTGACTAAGTTATCTGGACCTGGATGAAGCTCTATGACGCGTCCCATTACCCACACGTTGGGTGGTAGCCTTTCATCCTTAACGATGACGAGGTCATTTATTTGAAGATTTCGTCTTTGGTGACACCATTTTGGTCGTGTTTGGAGGTGTGATAGCCAATCTGATGTCCACTGCTTCCAAAATTGTTGAAACATTCGTTGCGTTTGAGCAAATTGTTGGCTGAGTGATACATTAGCCGCTGGAGAGGCGTTTGGTGGCGAAAGCAGAGAGTCTCCTATTAGGAAATGCCCCGGTGTCAGCACTTGTAATTCGTTGAGATCTGATGTTAAAGAGCACAGCGGTCTGGAGTTTAAACAGGCTTCGATACGCGCCAAAAGGGTTGCAAGGGCTTCGTAGGTAAGCCGAGCACCGCTCACTGTTCGCTTTAAATGATACTTAACCGATTTTACATTCGCCTCCCAAAGTCCTCCGAAATTAGGTGAATGGGGAGGATTGAAGTGCCACTGTATACCTTGGCTTGCTAATTTCGGCACGACTTCTTGCTCTATGTCCTCCGCAAATTTACGTTCATTTGGTTGAAGTACCTTGTCAGCGCCTATAAAATTTGTTCCGCAATCGCTGTAGATGTCTTTGCACAGACCTCGACGTCCAATGAATCGTTGCAGGGCCATCAAGAAGTTTTCCGTTGACATGCCTGTGACTGCTTCCAGATGAATGCACTTTGTAGCTAAACAAATGAAAATAGCGATGTACCCTTTATATGTCGTATTTCCACGAAATCTAGACGATTTTAGCTCGATTGCGCCGGTGTAATCGACGCCTGTTGCGAGGAACGGGCGTTGTGGTGGATTGACTCGATGGAATGGAAGTTCGCCCATCAGTTGACTACCAACTTCCGGCTTATTTCTAACACATTTAATGCATTTTCGAAGTTGTTCTTGCACAGTGCGTCTGGCATTTATTATCCAAAACCGCTGTCGTAAATATGTTAAGGTAAGCTGCGCACCACCATGTAATGTCGTTAAGTGCGCGTGAGTGATAACCAAACTAGTGAAATGATGCTTACTTGGTAAAATGATGGGGTGCTTCTGATCAAATGGAAGATTAGAGCGCTGAATTCGCCCACGCACACGAAGAAGTTGCTGCTCATCAAGAAACGGAGTTAAGCTAGTAAGCTTGCTTCTATGTGGAACAGGTTTTTTATTGCGAACGTTGTGTACTTCGGTGTTGAATGTTTCTTGTTGTACGAGCCTGACAACCTTTGCTAGACTTTGGTTTAGCTCGGTGACCGACAAAGGTCCACTTATGCGGGCACAGCTCTGAACTTGGCTATTCTGCACGAAACGGAGAATGTACGCACAAACGCGTACGGTTTTCGTCAGCGACGAGTACCGAAGAATAACGGAGTCTTGACAAATCGTGAAATTTGCTTGAAGCGGCTTCCTTTTAACTTCAGCTATTTCTTCGGTGATGTGCAATTCAGTCGTGCTAAATTTCGGCCAGGAATCTTCATCTGACAGCAACCACTCTGGGCCGGACCACCATAGCCTGAAAGTTGATAAACTGACTGGTGTTAGGCCTCGGGTTGCGCAATCAGCTGGATTTTGCATAGTATCGACGTGACTCCATTGTGACGGTGAAGAGGTTTGTAGTATCTTGCCACTCGGTTTGAAACCCATGTTTGCCATCGATTCGGATCGCCATTTATCCAGTAAAGCACAATCGTAGCATCGGTCCAATAAAATGTTTTTAGATTTGTATACGGTAATGACAATGATTTTTTGGTCCATTCCATTAATTCAGTCGCCAGCACTGCTCCGCACAACTCGACGCGTGGTATAGTCAACGGTTTTGTCGGGGTGACTCTGCTTTTTGCGATGAGAAGCGTTGTAAAAATTTTACCATCACTACATTCTACCCGTAGATAAACACATGCTGCATATGCAGCTGTCGAGCCATCGCAAAATACATGGAGTTGTAATGATTTAACATGATTTGGCTCATAGTTCAACCATCTCGGCAGCGTGATGCAGGGCAGCTCCGATACAGTATTTAGAAAACGTTGCCATTGGTGATTTAGATTTGTTGGTAGCGTTTCATCCCATGCCAATGGTGTGAACGTGTGCTCATCGCGTTGTACCTTAAAGGACCATACCGATTTCAGGATGATTTTGGCTGCTACAATAACCGGTGCAATTAATCCCAGTGGGTCGTACAGACGAGCTATAGTTGAGAGCACTGACCGTTTGGTGGCAGTAAAATCAATTTCGAAGTTGAGCCGGAATTTAAAAACGTCCTTGTTCGGTTGCCACAGAATGCCAAGGGTTTTAACGGTATCGCTGCTATTTAACTGTAAGGCATTACTGTCTGACCTGTTTTCGGTGGGAATACCGTCCAGCACCGCCGATGAGTTGCTGCTCCATTTTCGAAGTTCCATGCCAGCGGAGCGCAATGCTAAGGTTACTTGTTTGCGAATTTCGGTGGCGATCTCAACGGAGTGACCGCCAGATAGTACGTCGTCAACATACATTTCATTCCGAAGGACAGGTGCTGCTAACGGATACGATGTACTTTCGTCTTCAGCCAGTTGGTGGAGGATTCGTATCGCGGTATATGGAGCGGAAGCAGTCCCAAATGTGACTGTCGTGAGACAATACTCCTGAATTTCATTTGCTTCGTTTCGCCACAAAATGCGTTGATATTGCGAGTCATCTGTGTGCATGTCTATGCACCGATACATTTTTTGGATATCAGATGTAAACGCAAATTTGTGTTTTCTCCAATTTAAAACTACTGCTGGCAGATCATTTTGAAGTGCGGGTCCCACACACAGTACGTCATTTAACGATTTGCCATTGCTAGTCTTGCACGAGGCGTCAAACACGATTCTTAGCTTTGTGGTTAGACTTTCCTCTTTGATCACAGCGTGGTGAGGTAATACACATGATGCGACTGTTGGAGCACTTGAGGCAAGTTTGACGGAATGCTGCTCCTCAGTTGTCGTAGCAGGAGTTATTTGATTCAGGGTGAAATATTCCCGAATACACCCTTCATACCGGGCTCGCAATTCATCGTTGCGTTGTAGTTTTCGCTCCAGTGAATGAAAGCGGTTGAGTGCAAGTTTTTTGGATTTACCGAGGGTTTGAGATTCATCAAACAAATTTTTCAATGGAAGTCTCACTAAATATTTCCCATTTGGTTGGCGCATATGCGTTTGTTGAAAATGTGTTTCACACCAGTTTTCTTCTTGCGAGAGAGATCTCTCGGTCGGTACTTGATCGATTTCGAAAAAACGTTGTACAAGTGATTCCAGCTCGAGAGACACATGGTTGCAATGAAGACTAGCAGCATCAACTTTGGGGGTGGAAGTAGTATTGCCAGACAATATCCATCCCAGATGGGTGCGCTGGGCTATTGGTTCATGAAGTCCTCCAATACGTGTTTCTGGCAATAAAAGGTTAGCGAACAGATCTGCTAACTGCAGTCCTCGAATATGAGCCCATTGGTTTGGCTCAATTGTTTGACTTGGCAATTTATTGGTGAGCGCCTTTAAAACAAAGGCGGTATCGACCGCGACATGGTAGTTAGGGTTCACATATGAGTGCATTGTGAAATTCACAGTGTGCTTACAACGATGCGCGACGTTGCTGCCCACCCCAGATATATCTGCCGAAGCACGGTTGCGTGTCAAACAGAGTGTTTGAACGGCATGCTCTGAAATAAGTGTGCATTCAGAGCCTTGATCTAATAGCGCACGTACTACCATGGACTGACCCGTGCCGTCGTTCTTGATCGTGACGAGAGCGGTGGCTAAAAGCACCTTACGAGTCTGCTTCTGTGACGGTTCTGTAAGAAGCTGAGCAGTGTGCGTTAACCTGGATGACGTGGGGTTTTGATGAGTCGTGGTCTGACTCTGAGTGCTTTCAACTTGAAAGGTTTGAGCTGATGGGTTTAAAGCTATTTGAGATTTGCCACCCTCGTGTGATCGAGTGGATTCATTTTGCTGTGGGGGCTTTGACATTGGAAAATGTAGAAGAGTGTGGTGTCTTTGGCTACACTGTAGACAGTTCTTCGTGCTGGTGCAACGGGAAACTGAATGAGCCCTGCTCAGGCAATTTAAACAAAGTTTTTCTTTGTCCGCGATAGACTTTCTCTCAAAGCAATCTTTGGCGAGGAATTTGGTACAGCGCCGCAGAATGTGTGCTTCGCCACACAGAAAGCATGAATTGACGTTTTTCGGTTGACTAGTGGCGTGAAAACTATTACTATTATGTCTGTATAAAGCCTTTGGAGGTCGACTTTGGCATTTAGTTGACGAAGTATTATCAGCCACATTGCTGGTCTTTGACAGTGAGTTATTACCACACGAAATGTTTCTATTTTCAATCACATTGATTGTCACCAGACGCTTATTTAAAAATGCTTCTAACATTTCAAAGGTGGGGATGTTAACGTCACTGCCGAGGTGATATTCCCAAGCTTGATGGGTATCCTTTGGCAACTTGGTTGACAAAAGGTACGCAATCCACTGATTGCCCTGTGAAATAGATATTTTCAAACGACTGAACTCATTTATACAGACTTTTGCTACATTGAGTAAAGACTTGATGTCGTCTGAGCACTCTTTAATAACTGCAGATTGTGTGAAGAGCTTGTTCATGTGGTGCATGAATAGTAGACGAGGATTATTATAACGATTTACAATTAAATCCCAGGCAGTTCCATAGTTGGTCTCAGTTAAGGCCATTTGCTGAACATCTACATCGTTTTCTGCTGGCAGTGCCTTCTTTAAAAAGTGAAATTTTTGAATAGCACTTAAGTCGGTGTTGGTGTGGATCAGTCGGACAAATGCATCATGAAACGCCGGCCATTCGATATATTTGCCAGAGAACGATGGCAACGGTAGTTTTGGCATTTCGATTGGTGACATTTTTTTTGGAACTTGCAGTTGAGAACCGGCAGATTGCTCCGAAGATGAAGGCGTTTGTTCGTTGTATGCTTCTAAAAGTGCAACCCGGCTATCGAAATAGCGTTCTTCAAACTCCGAAGCTACCCTGTCAGTAAAATATTGCGATTTCCGACTGGTGTCATGGTGTACAATGGTGGTGTGAGTTTTGTTAAACTCTCCATGTACTGCTTCTATCTTTTCAAGGCGAACCTGGCAGTATACCCTAGTTTTTCTCGTATTTGGGTCCTTTTTAAAATTCTTTAAAATTTGCTTAAGTGTCTCGCATCGCTCTAACTGTAGGGTAAATAATGCATCTAAATCAATAACGGTTCCGGTGTCCGATTCGCTGGTACTTGCTTTGCTCATTTTTCCTATGCTTTTATGTACTAGCCAATATACCTCGCTAACTATTTATGTGACGTTATATGTATAATATATGTACACTCGCTGTCAGCACCAAATAATTAGAAACACCTAGCACACTTACCGTTTTCTGATGTCCGTCGTTGACCAGGTATCGATAAGAGTAACGAAAATAGTAATTGCTGTCGTCTGCCAAACCTTCTACTCTTGCTCTTCTATGCTACGACACCCGCTTTTCCTGATTCTCGGTTTGGGTTTGCTGGGAATCAATCTGCGCCCTTTTGTTCCTTGTTTGATGTCAATAATTTTACACAATTCCCCTCATGGGCCACCAAATTTATGTGCGGTTCGCAATGTTAAGAGGGGTTCCCTTTTATTTTAAACTCAATAATTCCAGATTAATTGCTTTAAACTGTACGGTATTTTTATTAGAGGAAATGTCTTAAATTAGCGATACAGGATTTGCATTAGATCGTAGCACACTTAATAATAACTTCTAGCGACACGGTCATCTATTTATTTATTGCCTCAACGGTTCTCACATTGCGGGTGGGTACATACATATGTACCTATATACCTTCATGCTGTTGTATATATGTATACATCTGGGTGTGTGCATGAAGTCACTGGAAATTCAATGCTCGCTGTGGATTTCATCGTGGAGAAAACTTGCTCTCCCGTACTTCTCTTGGCTAGGGTGGTTCGAAACCGTACACAAGGTTTGCATAGTTATATACAGCCCTATTCTGCATTTCGACTCGAATCGAAATTTTCTCCGTTTGGCAACTTTGGTATTCTGGGTTCCGTTTCGTTTCGATCAATCTTCGGAATTTACGATTGTACCTATTCCACATTTCGATCGTAGTTAAGTTTTTCTAAGTTGCAAATTTGTTGACGGAGAACGCTTCGATTGTTATTTTCGTGGGTTTAAATATTAAAATTTTATTAAAAAAAAATCAAGTGAAATATACTGTGCATGATTGTAAGTCATCATAGATGAATTTTCTCGATTTCTGTGTTTTCGCGAGCAGCAATACGGGCAATACGAAAAATTGGCTCAAATAAAGGCAACCAAAAGGGATATTGCGCAGGGTTTTCAAAGAGGAAGTCCAGGCGTTTTTGTTTTCATTATCTATAAATAAGACTGTGAAATGCACTGAATACAATTTATTCTTTTTATATAACATACATAAGTACATTAAATGTGGAGTTACATAAAAAAGATGTTTTTATTACTGTACTCGTTTTTACTAACTTTTTAAAAAGAGGTGTGTATGTTGTCTCGAATACGATTTTCTATGGTAGGATAAGCTTTGTTCTTCCCCTCCTCCAGACGGCTTTCAAAATCGAGTTCATTTGCGTTCAAGTTTACCACTATGTACTAAATGCAAATGTTGTGGAGTGCTCAAACAACGTTTATAATTTCACTGGCTTTGAGCGGTGAGAATGCAGTTCAAGATGAATTTCTTATAATTCTTCACTCATCTGAAAAGGATCAAGCATGTCTCTAAATCTCCGCCTTTCACACTTTGGCATCAGCAATCTGGGACTCGTTCTGCTCTTCAAGCAATAGAATTATGTTTCCACTTTAATTAAGAACAAACGAAATTTTATTTTAAAATTAAAATGAGTTAGATATATTTAGTTATTTTAACTATTTCCAAAGTTTAACTTCATAAGCTGCTATAGTTTGGAGCAATTATTTCTTTTGTTTTGTTTCGATTTCACATATTCTTCCTCTTCTTCTTTCGATTCGAGCGTAACTCAGAATACCAAATTACGATTGTAGCGGAGCGGAATGCGGGAACGTAATCGAAATGCAGAATAGGGCTGATAGGCTCCAAAGCCTGCCAGCGCATCCGCCCAGAGAGTTCATTAAGCACACCCAAGTTTGAGCGACCATTACCCGGAGCTCCTCAAAAATATACAACATCAAAGTATACAATGTCACAAATATGAATCATACATACATACAATAGTAATTTCTATGAATGGTTACCGTATAAACTCAGGACACGCATTTACTTGGAGACTCCGAAAGTTATGGTGGTCATAAGTTCAGCCAGCACATTCAATGGTCCATTATCCGGAGCTGCTCCAACATGATGAGTAGATTTTAGGGAGGCTCACATGCCACTGCCTTTGGCTACACGCTGGATATCGGAATATTGCAAAATAAATAGCAGTTATCTCTTAAAATTATAAGAAAAGTGTTTTTTTACCAAATTACCTGTGCCACTCTGCCATAGTACGGTTGTTGGTCCCTTTCGTACCACAGTAAATTTGTGTGCAACTCTGAATCGGCAAAATTTGTGCTACTTCTCATTATCAACCCTGATCAGATTTTACCCCCGAGGAGTAGTGTGGTGTACTTGCTAGTTTGCGTATATTAACTATTAGTTGCGATATCGTACGAGTCCGGACCAGTCAGAATTAGGGCGGGTGGTTCAATGTCCGATTAGCACAAATCGTAGGTAGAAGCTCCGGTTAAATACAACGACTGCTTTATCGATCACATGTTATATGCATGATGGCGAAAACGTCGATAATGATGTTTAACCGGCAAGTACTGATAACCGGACATTGAACAACCGGCCCTTAGTCATATTTTACTAGAAATCCATCCCGTACTCAGATCTCTGACAATTGAGAGGACAAAAAATATAGCAAAGAAGGTCCTCTCTCTGTCACAAATTACCAGTTTTAGTCCGAAGATTTCTTGCTAGTAAATTCCGGTAAATGCGTCAAACAATCAGTAGTAGTGTGTAATAGTGTGCTTGTCAACCAACCTGTAAACAAAAGAAAAGTGCACTCTGCTAACGCATGCTGTTTAAGTGGATTCTAATGAATTTGAAAGTATTTTTGGTTAGTCACATGTGTGAGCTGAGCGTGTTTACATACAAAATAAGTAAAAATTTACAACAAAAATTTTGGGGTTATATTGAAGTGGTCAGATATTACCTTTTTTAATAGAAAGCGGCCCCGTAATTTTCAGTGTTACTCTCTGGCTCTGAGCGAGTTTTAATTGATTGACATTGTTACTAGTTTTAGTCCAAGGAATACGGGATTGGACGTATTTCTTTATTTCTCTTTCTGTGAGCGTAATTCTCTCAATTGTCGCACTCTTCTCTTCCTCCCTTCCAAATGCAAAAACTTTATTATCGGGATTCATTGGTATAGGGAGCCATGGGTTTTCTAAGAAAAATTACGCAATAATAATAGATTGGCGGTTACACATATGTTAGTATTTGGCCGAGCTTCTCCTCCGATTTGTGGCGTACGCCTTGAGGGGTGGTACCTACACTTTTACGCCTACTCCGAATGGCGATTGTATTTTTTATGAGTAGCTGTTTTTCATGACAGTAATACACTCGGAGGTTTGCCATTGCCTGCCGAGGGGAGACCATTATTAGGAAAAAAAACTTTTATCTATATTTCTTGCGATGTTGCTTTGACCAGGGCTTAAACCCAGGCCCTGCGGAGTGGTAGCGCGCACTGCACCATAGCAGCCAAAGAATATTTGGCAAAAATTATATAATGTGGACATTTACTTTTTACCTATATTAAACCCAAGTTCTCTTGTAATGTAGCAACATGGTCGAGCCAGGCGAGGCGGCATGCAAGCATGCTTGCATCCCAAGCTAGCTCGTCGTCGGGGTGGGTCATTTCCGCCTGCCTTGCCTTCACCTACATTAACAAAAAGTTATTTATGCCTGTTACTTAGTGTACTAGTGGAGATGACTACGGAAATACGTTGAAAGCAAAGAAACAAAGAGAAAGCAACAAATGAAGAAATGGTCCTGTCCTGTCCTGTCAGGTGGAGTCATCCCACCCTTCTTCTACGTGAACTTCACGCGAAACCTACTTTACAACGCCCCCTAACCTGACATCAGTCCGTCTATCTATAAGTCCGTCATTATACAGTCATTGTCAACGTTAGTACACTCCCACTTCCCCTCTACTGAACAAGCGCAACACCCACACCAAAAATTTCGTGCTACTTCATCGCTAGAATTTAACACTTATCCAAAACCAACCTCAAATCATTTCCTCCCCTTTTTTCCCACTTTATTATTACATAAAAACTTTAACCCTAATTACAATAAAAAAAATCCAACACTTAACTCTAAAATTCAAATTCAAAGTCCTATTATCAACTCTAAAACTCAACCTCTAAAATTCCATATTTAACCATACCTACACGTAATATTTAAACCTAATACTTATCTAAATCCCTATCCACTCCTGACATTAAAATTCACGTTTAAATCCACTTACCCTAATACTAGCTAATATCTCTGTAATATCTCTAAGCGGACTACAACACATTCATTACCGCTCAATCTGAAGTGTTCATTAATTAAATATCAAATTCAATTACCCTAAAATATTAAAAGAAACCCAACAATTTACAAAAAAACTCGCGGTGGTAAACAAATGTATGTATATCTATAATGCATACGTGTGCGCACCTAATGTGCGGGTGCGTATTTAAATAAACATATATATATATATATATGTATATGTATGTAAATCATAAATGTAAACAAATTTCACTTACCTTGGTCTCCAGAAATGATGGCGCCAGCACTCTGTTGAGAACCTGTTTGGAGGCGTCGCGTTGCTGAGGCGTCGATCTATCAGTCTTCTAAGAGTGTTATCACTCGCTCGCGGTCACAGTATAAACAGTAACAAACCTTTTCGTAGTTTTTCACTAATTGGTCCTCGAGGAGTTCTTTTGGGTTGTGTGCAACGTTTTCGTTTTGCGCGCACGGCAACACTACTGTGGGGAACTGCGCTTCATGATTATAAAAAGGTCTTTTCGAGGATAAAATATTTATAGTTGTGTTATTTATAAAAAAATTAAGGTTAAGTATAGTATCAGTGCTTAATTAAGAATAATATCAATAGTTAAGTACATAATTAACGCTTGTGTTTCTATAACCTGGAAACTCACATCGTATTCGAAAAACGTGAATTTATCAAAGAAAACTCTAAATTTTCAAATATATTTATTTCTTTGTTCAAAAAAAAAACAAGGTTTGTTTAGTTATAGAAACTCCAATGCCTGCCAGCGCATCCGCCCAGAAGGCTCATTAAGCGGAACTCCTCAAAAATACTTAACATCAAAGTATAGAATGTCACAAATATGAACCATACACACATACAATAGCAATTGCTACCGTATAATTTCAGGACACGCATTTGTTTGGAGACTGCGTTGTTGATGGTAGTCATAAATTCAGCCAACACAATCAGCGGTCCATTAACCGGAGCAGCTCCAACATGATGAGTAGATTTTAGTGAGCCTCACATGCTACTGTCTCTGGCTACAAACTGTATATCTGAATATTGGAAAATACATAGCAATTATTTCTTTAAAATTATAAGAAAACTGTTTGTTTACTAAATCACCTGTGCCAATATGCCACAGTACGGTTTTTGCTCTCTTTCATACCACAGTAATTTTGTATGCATTTCTGAATCAGCAAAATTCATGTCCTTCTCATTATCAACCCTGAGCAGATTTTACCCCCGAGGAGTACTCAAAAACGTTTATTACTGTATACACTCTGCTCGCATTTCTGGGCAACGAGCGGGTCATAACAAAGGTGTGGGAAAACTCAAAGTAAAATGAAAGCAAAAAAAAATGTTAATTAGAGCCTTATGCAACTAAAAGTGTATTAAATGCGCCCTTAAATGAATGTCGCGATCAATTAAAATGCCACCCTTAGACGCGAAAAATTCAGGCTACAATGACAACGTCCATCTCTATATTTACATATTTACGTATATATATATGCACATATGTATGTGTATAAATGTATGTATATAAATATATATGTACGTATAAATGTAAAATACATTCGAAAAAGTGAAAATGAATATAAAATAGCGCCAAACCAAAAAAAGATGTTCAGCCCAAACAAATTTTAAAATAAAAGGTGAATTTAATGAGAGTGGCAAAAATTAGGTGATGGCCGTAAAATAAAATTTAACTTGCAAAAATTTACAAAAAAATATAAAAAAAAACGAATCTGTCTAAGGCGATATGATAACATAAAGTGCGATCACCCTAATATTTCAGCTTTGGCGTGCTAAAACTTACATATGAAAATAACAAAACGGTAAGTAAACCCAAGGAATGTGCCCAAAAAACTCTGCTCTACATATATATGTATGTATACCCTAACATATACATATGTACATATATGCCCAAATATGTCACAAAGTAAAAATATAAAACACCACTGGAACTTGGCTCCCAGCTCTGTTGCTGATCAGTGGTGTAGACTTAGGTCCATTCTCCTCTGCTTTCTCTGACTCCGCTCTGTAGACTCCACTGACGATATGCTCCTCTGTGCTGTTTAATGCAACCCAC
>NW_016158345.1:122623-141073 GCF_001687245.7 Rhagoletis zephyria | reverse complement strand
CTTACAAACATCGGACGAAAGTTATAATACCATTTCATGCTCATGAAAGCAGTTTTATGGTGTGAGGAATCCATTTATGCACTTATCTTTTCCTTAAAACTTCCACCAGAGGACGGAACAGGCAAAATTTCCACCGTCTTTATGGAATCCTTCTTTGTTATACGTGCGTAGAAAAAAAGCTTGTCCGTACATATTTACCTACATTTCGTGCAATTTAAGAGGATTTTCGGTATTGTGCCGTTTGCTGTTTCCTGTTTCTATGTTCAAAACAAAATAAATCGGTGATACACTGACCTCGCATAAATAATTTTATTAAAACGTGCATTAGGGTGGTTCAAAAATGCACGTAAAAAAAAGTAATGCTCTCTTCCCCTGGGACTGTTCTAAAACGAAAAAAGTATACCCCTGTTTTTCTATTCCGGAATAAAAAAATATTTAGTGGTCGCTCAAATCATTCAAAGTTTTCCATGTATCTTATACTAGCAGACCCGGCGAACTTCGTCCCGCCCTAAATTTTTATATATTTTATTAAAACTTTTTGGTCCAACATTTTCACCAACAATTCACGTTTACGATTTTCATTGGCACATTCGTCTGCTAAGATTATGGTTTGGTGGTCATTTGCCGCTTCAAATAACCTAATAAATATCCGTGAAGAAGTTCTTGAAATTCTCCAGTGGTGCGGCATTTCATAGCACTGTTATTCGCAAAGCGAAATAAATTATTTTCTCTTCACTCCCTGGTGGCAACAATGACCCGGTTCTATAGTAAATGTCCTAGAAGCTTTACAGTATAGTTGGTGGGACTTTCAAAATGGGTGCGAATCATTGTTCTACAGAAATTCCATATAAATATACTTATTTCAGACGAAATACCTTAAAAGTTTGAACGCATAATAATATTGGAAAATCACATCCATTGGGCCAATTGCAACGCAGGAGCGTTCGATATACTCAATGGTGCAACAGGTCGATTTAATCTGACCTTCACGGCCCCTTTTCTCACTTGGCTATTTTTAGTAATAGCTCGACTTCAGCACCACTTGGCAGCACGTTTTTGCAATAGTATTGCATACATATTTAAAACATTAGCCAAATCGGATCATAAATAAGATTTTTAGTAATAACTCAACTACAGCGCCAACTGTCGGATTAAATTGTGAAACTAAACCATCCAGAGACCCACTCAATAAGACAAAAAGTTTCGTTAAATCCGTACAACTATTTAGGAGGATGTCACTCACCAACACACCTACAAAAGAAATAAAAAATATATTCAAAGATAGCTATAGGTCGGTACGTTTATAGGCCTCACACCCCCTTTTCAAATAGCCCAAATTTTCTCCATGAGTATGGGCTTGATTTCAACTACATACATATCTGAATACTTTCACAGATATGCAGTATAAAAATTCGATTTATATAGGAGGTGCCATGCCCCCCTTTCCAACAGCTGCCCTCTTTCTTCATGAGTATGCGATTGATTTCGCATATCTCCATACCAAGTTCCAGAACTCTACCGTGAACACTTCCAAAGATAGGCAGTATGAAAAATTCGGTTTGTATGGAAGATGCCACGCCCCCTTTTCCAATAGTTCCACTTTTTCCTCAAGAGTTGATTGCGTATATCTCCGTACCAAGTTCCAGAACTATACCATGAACACTTCCAGAGATATACAATATGAAAAATTTCCCAATAGTTCCAATTTATCTCCAAGAGTATGCGATTTATTTCGTACATCTCCATACCAAGTTCCAGAACTCTACCATGAACACTTCCAGAGATACGTAGTGTGAAAAATTTGGTTTGTATGGGAGATGCCACACCCTTTAATACAATAGCTTAAATTTATCTCCAAGGGTATGCGATTGATTTCGTATGTATATCTCCATACCAAGTTCCAGAACTCTACCATGCACTCTTTCAGAGATATGTAGCATGAGAAATTCGGTTTGTATGGGAAGTGCCACGCCCCCTTTACATATAGATTTTTGTTTAGCCTAAAACCATCCTTGGGACACGTGCGGCAGGTGGCAGTTTCAAAAAAATCGGTTTAGCCGCTCTCGAGCCTTGCGAAAACTAACAAAGGGCTTTCTAAATATGTATTAGTTGAGATATATTATATATTATAATTATATTTTGACAGTATCCGTTGTTTCAGTTTGGCGCAAAAAAAATCTTGCCTAGTGACGAATTCGCCCCTTGATATGGTCGTTACTTAAAGCTATTTATATTCGAAATTGCATTAAAATTGGAAAACAGGAATCTGTAAGCTTATCCAGGTTAAAAGCTACCTAAGTATCGAATTTTCAGCAAATCGGACCATAAATATGATTTCTTCGAATAGATCGGTCCCTGGTCCACTTCTCGGAAAAAATGAATCATATATGCTAAAAAGCTACCTGCGTACTGAATTTTAAGCAAATCGGACCATAATAAGATTGATTCGAATAGATCGGTCCCTGGTCCACTTCTCGGAAAAAATGAATCATATATGCTAAAAAGCTACTTACGTACCAAATTTAAACAAATCGGACCATAAATGCGATTTTTTCGAATAGATCGGTCCCTTGTCCACTTCTCTGAAAAAAATGGATCTCATATATGCTAATATATGCTAAAAAGCTACCTGCGTACTGAATTTTAAGCAAATCGGACCGTAAATACGATTTTTTCGAATAGGTCATTCCCTGGACCACTTCCCGGAAAAAATGGATCATATATGCTATAAAGCTACTTACGTACCAAATTTAAACAAATCGGACCATAAATGCGATTTTTTCGAATAGATCGGTCCCTTGTCCACTTCTCTGAAAAAAATGGATCTCATATATGCTAATATATGCTAAAAAGCTACCTGCGTACTGAATTTTAAGCAAATCGGACCGTAAATACGATTTTTTCGAATAGGTCATTCCCTGGACCACTTCCCGGAAAAAATGGATCATATATGCTATAAAGCTACTTACATACGTACCAAATTTTAAGCAAATCGGACCATAATAAGATTTTTTCGAATAGAACGGTCCCTGGTCCACCTACACGAAAAAAGTAAATTTTTTTTAGCCTAAAACATGGTGGTTACCGAAAGCTATTTATATACAAAATTTCATGAAAATCGGACCAGCAGTTCACGAGATTACCTGTTACAAAATAAAAGGGACTTCTCTTTATATAATTAGTATAGATGTGAAAAAATAAGTTTTCGTGGTAATTAAAATCAATATTTTTCGATCGGAAAATTCTGTTTCTCATCAGGTATGCAATAATAAAATCCAATTGACTATTTTACCATTTTAATATTAACGATTTTTCAAAGGTACGACCAATGCATTTGTTTGGGAATGTTATATAAAAAAAAATTGTTAAATAAACAATTGGGTATTATTACTGAAAGTCTCCTGAAGAGCACCTGAGTTTTCCGATCGTAAACTATTGATTTTCAAGATGCTTATACCGTTTCTAAGAAAAATGACGTTTTCTACATATAAAATAAAAACTTTGCAAGTTCTCAGCGATCTCTAAATATTTTTTGATTTAAAATTGACTCACCCTAATGTGCATACAGTCACTCACATCAGTATCAGTATCAGTATTCGTTATTTAATCTTTTCACAATATTCAAAATATTTTCCATTACAAACTTGTTCGTAAATTTGAAATATAAAGCTCTTGCATGGTGTACGGATTGCACGGGAAAAACCTGTTTTCCTAGGAGAAACCCGTGACCCGTGAACCCATTTAATTCTAATATAATAAAGTGCAAGTTTAAATTGGATAATAATTACCGTTTGTTTTTTAGAATCTCTTTGTTTATTCCATATTTACAAGCAAATACGGCAAACAAAATTCTAAATAATCAGCGGCCATTTTTAGCTATTTTAAACTTGTTCTTTATTATACTAAAATAATTTTTTCGACAATTGTATGTATATAATTGTGCCAGCAAAAATTTAAAAGTCGATGAGGACCACAAATCAACTTATCGACAGAATCAATCATTCTCATTCAGCGATATTTAGGCCGCTAACAAAATCGCACAGAGCTGCAAACAAATAAATTCTTCAGAATTAAATAACATAAGCACTTAATAAGCGAGTAATTACAAAATATAGCTGAGCTGAAGGGGCAAATACCTGCACATAAGAAAAAAGTTCTAAAAAAAGGCCTGCAGAAACAGCAGTGATTTTGCTCAGCAACGACATGGCAGAATTAAGTTAAAAGTCATGTTGCCAAAGCGTTTAAGAAATGGCTTGAATACTGAAATTGAAAATCGCAAATTCTACATAGTCAAACATTCAGCAAGAGCACATAAATAGAAGCAACAAAAAAATTGTATGATTGCAGTTCGCTTATTTGTGGTAACATGCGCCTTTTGTTTGTGTGGCATACCAAGCTGTGGTTGCACCACTACCAACAACGACCATCATCAATAAAAACTCAGTTGAACTCAACCAGCAGCAGCCGTAATGGAGCATTATCTGCAGCAGCAGCAAGAGTTTACCGCAGAAGGTTGTGACCGCAGCCTATGCGTTGAAGGTAAGCGAGCTATGTGTCTGGCCAATTCTTGTTATACATACATACCTATTTGCTGTTGCTGCTGCTCATATGGGAGCTTATTAATAGCTGACGTGAAGGGGTTATTCGCAGCTGCTATTCACAAGGTAGGCAATGTATGAGTTCATCTAGAAAATGGCTATTTTCACAAGTAGGCTCATATGTATTACATGCATACATACATACATACATACATACATAGGTATGTGTGTGTCGCGCATCGCTGTTGTGGGACCGTTTTCGGTGTGGGTAGCTGCGTAGAAGGTTTGAAGTTAAGATTGCATAAATAATGTGGCTTTAAATTTAATGGGCGATAAAATAAATTGTAGAGTAGAACTAAAGTACTTTAGGCGTAATACTACCTACTGCATTTGTATGTACATACATAAGTATTTATAGCTATCAAAAGGTTCGAAATCGGACAAATGTAAGCAAAAATCAAATGTTGTGGCTTTTCAGCGTGAATTACGAGCAACATTTGTTAAACTCATTTAATAAAAGCATAGATAGACGGCAATGTTGATCCGGATTAATGGCGCAGTTGATCTGATCAAAATTGTGCCTTGGCAGACGGCAGTAATACGAATTTACGAGCCGCGAGGTCATAGGTTCGAGTCACACGGCCAGTAGAATATTTATTTATTTTATTTTTTCATTCAATTATAACCTCTATATTATTTTATTGTTGTTTTTAGTTAGTTGTTTTTGACTTTTTTAGAAAATTTAGGCTCTAAAAATTTAAATTAACTAGTAATAAAATAAAAAATGTGGTATTGGTTGGGAGTGTTTGCTCGTGGAGAAGTCGATTACCCAGGGCTATTTAATCTCAACTGGTCGATAGCCGTTAATCTATCTTTGAACGATAGACTACACCTTAACTCGATGAACCATCCTAACTTTATAATAACTCAGCAATGTCAGATAAACTATCCATTTTCGCGGCGCAGGTGCGCATAATTTGGCTGCACTATACCTCAGACTAGATTTGAATTCTCACTATTTAATCCTAAGCCTTCTGGATCATTTTACGCTGGAATTCAGTACCGAACATGTTTCGGGCCCGCTATCCGCTATTAAAGTTTTCGTCGAAGAGGCTTAATTTTCTGACTGTCTGACAAAAGTTTGCTTTTTTACAGGTCAAGCATTCACATTCGAGGCCCAAAAGTTTATTAAAATGAGCTCAGTGAGTGTCGTATTTCTCTTTTTTGAGACATTGGCGCAGCTTAACGAAATTTCGAGGCGACGAAATCTTTCTCGCACCAATAATCTAATACCCAATATGCTCGATGTAGTAGCGCAGCTGTGGTAGACGCAGCGACGTCCTATGTATGTGCTCCCTACCTTGCACCTTTAATCGCAGTTTTTCCTCATGATCTGAGCTTATATCTTGTGGACATGGGAGAATCTTCGTTTTAATCTAAAGAATTATCGATTAAAAAAAAAATAGTGGTGAAAATGAATAAGACACCTTGATTACTTTGGGTGTATTCCAGTTTTTATCAAGCATACCATTCATTTTAATTCTCCTATATAACATTTTTAGTGCTGGATGCTACATATATCCTGAATTCCAATCAATTAAAAAAACATTCATCCGTAAGACAGTTTTAGAGGCATTTGTTTTTTTTTTTTTAATCAAGGACAGCTCGCTGTCAAACATGAAATGGATTGTCTGACCCGCAAACTTTGCAAAACATATAACTCCAAGCATTTTCCACAAGTTTTGATCCTTTGAACAACACGAGGACTAAAAAAATTACGACTTTGCCTCGTTATCTCCTAATTTTTGCAGCGCCTGTAGGTGCGAAAATATGCGAAAAATTAAAAAAAAATGTCCTTCGCCTTTTTTTTGCATGAAATTTTCGCAATTTTGGAAAGTTGAAATATCATCCGAACTGCTCTAACTATGAAAACGCGGTTCAGACCGCCATACGCTTTTCTTGATCACGGCGGAGAAACAAACAACGTTCGTCCTTTCAAAAATTGACATAATTAGGTAATATTAAATCCATTGTATCCATCAAAATTAAACTTTTCGCCAAAGAAAACCACCATTTTTCTAGGTGCCCTTCCAGGCATTCAAGTGCAAAGTTACAGTCCTGATTCTTACCGTTAAGCCATAAAATGTACGTACTTTGAATTTTCTGATCATTCTTTAGGCTCCTCCGATGCCCAGAAGTCCAGATATATGTAAGCTCGGATGTGTACCCATTCAAATGAAACGAAGTTATAAAAAACTTCCACATATTGGAAATTTATCGTCTAATTCAAACTAGTTTATCTTGTTTATATTTAATCCTTTATCATAATAGCCTTTGGTGCAACACTCTAGAATATAAGCAAAAAAGAAAAAACAAACAAACATAAGAAAATTATCTGCTCGACATTAGTAAGGCAAAAGGCAAAGAAAAAGTGTGCCAAGTTAATAGCAAAACAAAAGGCAACACATATCTTATTTATGCTGGCTGCTTAAAGAACGCAGACGACTTAGTCGATGGCGCATTACAGGACAATTACAACAACAACCACAAAATGCACTAATGCAACTATACAGATACATAACATATGTATACCGTGTGTTGTAAGCATCGGATGCTTGCGAAAATATGACATCAACAACAACCAAATCCAAATAACTGTGCCACAAAAAGCTACAAAAGTCACGTCAATATTTTCATGCAACATGCTGCCATAATCTGCATTCAAGCGCTGAACACTCAATTTTTCACAGAACAGTAGCTTATAATCTGCGCAAACATTAGGGGTATTCTCGAAGTATTGCACGATGCACGTATTGCACGAAATGCAAAAATACTATCCCAAATTTCGAAGAGTACGAGAGCACCCCATTGCAAAGTGGGAGAATGCATGGGTAGCAAGCAGCGAAATTATGTATCAAATACAATAACAAGAGACAGCAGAAAAAAAATGAAGTGAGCGAGATGAGAGAAATATGTAGCAATTCCAACAACAAAACAACTAGCACAGGGTCGCATATATCTTGCTATGCTATTTTGCAAAATATATACATGGGTTTCGACGTTGCATATTTTGCAGCGATAGGAAATGTCGTTTCCCATGTATTTTGTTGTTGTGTGTTTGCAAGTTATGCAATCCATGCAATCCGTGCTACGTGCAATGGCTTTGCAAGATTTGGAGAATACCCCTATTATGTTGTTAAGTAGCCCAAGTGCAGCAGTGCAGCGCTACATTTTTTGAGAACTATGCAGATTGGTTTGCAATTTTGCGGCATGAAATACCGAAAGTAAGTCAGCTAGAGACAAAGCTCAATGAGTAGTTTGGTAGTCGAAGCTTTCGCATTCACATTCTCATTTCAAAATGGATTAAAAGCGAGAGAACTTTATAAATTAGAAAGGTCTCGCTTGAACTTTTAAGACTGGGGCAGGTTTTGGGTTGTGTGGATTAAAAGATAGAGAACTTTATAAACAAAAAAGTCTGCACGTCAACTATTAAAAAATCTTAAGCAAGCTGACTGAATTTTTCGCGAGTCTGTTGACTCAGCAATGACTTTCTGCTTGCCAAATGAGTATACAACTAGTTTCTCCAAAACCACTACCCCATACCTTACCACAATTTAAGTAAATACAAATAAATTAGTTCATGTTTTCACCAAAAAATACATAAGCATAGGATGAGCGAATGGTATCTGCGTAGCATATTTGCCTTTTGTTTTTGCGCTTTTTTTTTAGTCCATGAGTTTTAGTTTGAGTTATCTGCGTGCACCAGAGATGTTGTCCTTTTGTCGGCGCATGTTGCATAAGTAGTAGGTATTACATTTATGGCCGTACATGCAATTATATGTACATATGTACACACGAGTACACATAGCGCTGCTGTATATTGCGCTTTCTGCCACTGGTGATGACGACAACAACAACATGCATACGTGTATGAACAAGCCGCTATGTAGGTCAATGAGTGCGCAAACGGGATAAGTGCAGACAGCATTTGTATATCATTCCACTCATCCTTTCATCTACTACACCATTTCTCCTACACTTTTTCTGTCCTTTAGCTGCCCTAATGGCGAAATGTGCTATGTGCAGCAAGAATGGGTAAAAGAAGAAGAGGAGGAGGACAAAGATGCCTGTAAATACTTTTATGAGCATGTTTCTGCGCAGCTTATACACTCGGACAGAAGCGCGTTGACAATTTTCCCTTTGTTTTTCATCTTTGCAGGGCAACGCAAGCACTCAGTGTCCTTTGTACACAAAATGCAGGTCCTTTTGCTGCTGCTGCTACTACTGGCCGTTATCTTGTACTATTCTGCTGCGGGGCGTTGCTGTGCATAAAGCGAGATTAGCCTGGCAGGTGGTTGCTGGGGTCAGTTGGCTTTAGAAGCGCCATGTCGTATCCGAACGCAATGGGACAAAGGGGATGGATTTAGAATGCGCTAAATACTGTTCGAGTTTGCTTTGTTGCCTGTGCAACTATTGTGTTTGCTACACACTTTCACTTTGGTTTGGTATATGTATATTTGTTCACTTGGAAACCTGCATGCCTGGTTAGGAATGTATGCTACATTAGACGGGATTGCAGTTTGAAAGCTTCCTTAGAACAAAAAAGTTTGCATTGGCTTTAACCCTTTAAAAACGTTAAGCAACATAGGTAATAATTGGCATCGAACGTTTTGCAGTATCACCGACGATATTATTCCTTATATCAGGCCATGAATGAAAAAGTGAAAGAAAGGTGTGACAACATCAAGACGCAACCACAAATCGGAGGAGCAGGTCGGCCAAACACT
This sequence comes from Rhagoletis zephyria, assembly GCF_001687245.7. NCBI lineage: Eukaryota > Metazoa > Arthropoda > Insecta > Diptera > Tephritidae > Rhagoletis > Rhagoletis zephyria. Next base: position 131,748 of record NW_016158345.1, on the reverse strand, counting down.
AACATAGTATATGTAAGCGCCAATCTATTATAAAATCATCTCTAAGTAATTTTTAAACTAGGTAGGGTGGCGGTGTAATTGAAGCATTTTTATTTTGTATGGGAATCAACTCAGTCTAATGTACACATACATACATACATATGTACGTACCCAGTAGAACTTGGGAGCATCGTACGATTGCTCGGTGAGTACTCCCTTGGGAGTATACGAATACTCCCCATTGCTCCCTATGCTTCTGTGTATAAGCATGTAATTTTGTATACTCCCTTTAACATTGGATGTCCTAGGAGGGGGAGTAATCCCTTTTACCTCCTAAACGAGCAATCGGGGAGCACACTCAGAATTATCATCCCACAAACCTTCTAATGGAGCAATACGGGAGTACTCCCATAGTTACCTCCCAGAAACCTCCCAAAAAGACAACAAGGGAGTGCACATAGAAAACATCCTATATACCTCCCGAACGAGCAATAAGAGAGTGCTCCCATTAGAGGCATCCCGAAAGCCTCCTATAGGAGTAATAAGAGAGAAATGATAACGAACATTTTAAATTAGCCTAATAGATTTTGCTATTTATTAAATTTTTTATTTACCTTTTTAATCACGTGCATTTGTGCTAATTTTACAAGACACTAACAGATATAAGTACGAGATCAGATAAAACATAAATTATACGTCTTACATAATTGCTTAATTTTAGAATTATATTGCAGAGAAATCATATGAAAGTTGTCGACGATGAAGGAGAGGGAGGTGGCAACTCATTCCATTAGACTAGTTGGAAAAATGCCTCAAACCAAAAATCCAGCAAAAAATTGTTCTTGTAAACATTATTGAATTTAGCTATGAACTGAAATGTAACAACTGAAATTATTATCAACGCGAACGTCTATACGAACGGAGGTGCCTCTTCGTTGCTTAAAGTTAACGTGCTCTATAATTCACTTTATAATTGAAACTCAATATATAACTCTAGTAGTCAATCGACATTAAATCTTTAAACGAACACTTTTATAATTGTATACCTAAATTGAATTGATTAAACGCTCTATTGAATTAAAAACCGAACTCTTTGAATTCTCCATCAGACTGAAATCCCCCTTTAATATAGCGCCGCTATATTNGTACAAAACCGACAAATCTCCCTTATTGCTCAGAAATCAGGTTAAGGGGAGTACTCCTTCAGGTTCTAGTGGGAGATCTCCCTTCAGGTTCTAGTGGGTAATATGAACAAGCTCATTCTGATTATGGAAAATGTTGTAGAACATTTTTTCTGTGACCTTTTTACATAATTATTTTAGTAGTTTTCCGTTTTTTCCTTGGGTTTAAATTTTGCATGCTGGTGGGAAAGTGATTATCGTACATGTGTGGGCCACTTATGTCTAAAATAAATTTACTTTTGCCCTAAAACGCATTAGTGCATTTATGACTAGCATAGCAACTTAACCTTAGTAATTTTGGGTTATTTGGGTAAACCAGAAAATTTTACTAACAACTTTTTTTGCGATGCCAAATAAGTTCTATCTGAAAGAGTATTTATACTGTTCGGGAGTCAGCTGGGGAATTGATGAAACAAAGTGTTCTGAAAGTCTGGACTTTATATAAGAAAGTAACTGCTCGGTTTCCCCAGTTTGGCGAGTTTTTCAATTTAAGTTGGAGGTCGCAGGGTCGCTTTTAGAAAAATTAAAATTTATAAAAGTGCATATATTTATATATTTAAAAGGCCACTCTGGGTGTTTTGGCGTTCGTGGAATCTGAACATGCAACTAAATTTTACCAAAAACGGTGGCTGAGTGCGCTTTGGTACACTTTGGTGCAAAAACAAATTTTGAAGAACTTTGCCACATAATTAGGGAGAATAATTTTTTTTTAGTTTGTGACCGCTTATTTTTTATTTATTAATTTATTAATTTTCACTTCATTCGGGTGTGCAGTTTTATAGCCCATTAAATTTTTATGTATGTCACTGCATAACTTTGGAACACGATAAGCGATTTCTAGAATTCTTCTTTTAAAGCAAATATGTTACTTCATAGGTGGTCCCATTCTAATTTGGTTTCAATACGTTCACTGGATCATGAAGAAATTAACGACAATCTTAAAATTTTATATGCGCATTGAAGTCGGTTTTGTTTATTGCTTAAAAATTACTTGTTTGCTTAAAAATCACTTGTAGCATAACATTGTTCAAGTTCAAGCGGCAAATAAAATAGGTTAACAAAAAAAAAAATTTATCATACCAAACCAAACCTATACATCCCTATGTTATTCGACACGTTGAATGCGGTCAGTTGAAGGTCAAGTAGAGAAAAATTCATTAAATAAACATGAAAATTAATCTATATACTTTTTAAATTTTTTTCCTTGATAAAGTTTGAATTTGGTTTGGCGTCTTATTTGGTCATTTCAAAACTTAATTTTCGCTTTAGTGTTATAACTTGTATTAGCTAAGGCAAGAGTACCTTTGAGCCGCCGCGAAGAGGTTTCCACATATAGTAAACCTCTATGACTTGATATGCGGTGAATTGAGCTAAACTTTTAATTCATCAAATAAAACAGTTTTAAACTCTGAGTTCAATGGAAAATCTTCTTGAAACGCCGCGAGATATGCTGTGATAAAAATTTTGGTACAAGTTTAATAGAAATACAGAAAATTTATTAATTAAATATATTTTGATAGCATAAATTAAATTCATTGAGCTACACATTGCTGCAAGAACCAACATAATTCACACAATTTACCACAGCAACATGGCCACAATACCACACATGGCGTTCACACCTCAGCACACACACACACACACACACCCGCTCACACAGGGAAGCAGTCAAAGCGCAATATATTCATAAATATTGGAATATGCTTGTGTGTGTGTGTTAAAGCATGGTTAACGCTTCAATTGCCTCCGAAGAAGGCAAACTGCCTTACAAATTTATTCATGAAGCGGCCAAATTTGGCTTTCTTCGCAAAAAGCAACTTCCACACTTAGTTTTCATAGTCTTGTTTTTACGCTCTTGCTAACGCTCCCGCTTGTTTGTCCACAAAATATGTACATAGTACAGCAAAATATTGCCATACAGTTTTACTTAATCTAACGTAATTCGCTTAACACTTCAGTATGGCTACTAATAATTTCCGCTTGTGAACACATGCCGCATGTGAAACGTATGTATGTGCGTGTGTAATCTGATACATGCTTTTAAATATACATCCATATGTACATATGTACATATGTATGAATGTCGAATTTGTGCGAGCGTTTATTGTAAAATTTTCTGCAGGCATTTTCAAGAACTTTCCACTATATAAGGAGAAAGGATGGCAGGAAGGATTCATGAGCGAGTGTACATTCATACATACATATGTATGTGTGTATATATAAATAGAAAGGCGCTTTATGAAAGCTATATGGTAAGGCAGATCTCGTTTTAGCATGAAATATATGTACGTATGCGTGCATGTTAGTAAGTACACGCATTTGAAGATGTCGCCTAAAGTCTGACATGTTAATCGTTTGACATTTGCGGCTTAAATCGTTAAAATAACAGTAGATAGCATTAGGGAAGCGCAGTAAAAATGAAGCAAGCAAAAAGAAGCTTATGGAGGTACGCAAAAGCAAAAAAGGGTGGAAAAAGGAGATGGTAAAAAATGTATTGTTTTTAACACTTATCACTTTTACCATTCAAACGGTTTTGATCAGACGCAAGAAAAAATATCCACTTTGTACGAGTACAATTAGTTTTCTAAGAGGGAAGAAAGTTTATAAATTTATTTTAAGTCAGTAAATTTGTTTTCATCGAGAGTTCACGTGATCGCCTCAAGGGCACATTCTGCTGTTCAGAAGAAAATTTCCACAGACCTGTCCCTAAGACTTTCTTATAAGACTGCAACTATCAGTATGTTCGGATACCTGCTCGAATATTCAGGTTTCCGCGGTTAATGTTCGTGCATTATGGTATACTGAAACCGGTTCATATGCACTAATTCGGTTATACGGATATCCGGATTTTCTAAAATGTATTTAGGCCGACGCTTAAAATTTTCTCAAAATTGCTTAATCTATCGAGTTAAAAAATGAATAAAAGAACTCTTCATTATTTAGTACGCAAACAATTGTCATTTTGTAAATTTTTCCCAATGAAACAAAAATGATTGAATGAATATAATCTTTTCCTCAGCTGTAGAGCCTTTTAAAGATATTGTAAATATGCCAGGATTTGAACTTGACGGACGTATGACCAATAGCCCAAGGACCCCGCTAGTATTGCACTGTCGTTAAGAGAAGTATGCTCCCACCTTTGCTCTGGTTCGTTGTGGTAAACGATCTACTAGAGGAACTTAAGGAACCCGGCTGTCACAGACGATTTTTCACTTGTGGTTATAGGTAGATGCCCTTTATGAACTAACCCAACTCGGCGACCAGAAGTGGCCTTGCCGTCAATCCCAGTGAGACACAACTGGTCTTATTCACTAGAAAATATAAAATTCGTGACACTGGTCTTCTCTCTGTTGGCGGTCAGCGTTTACAGCTATCTGACAAGGTCAAATACTTTGGCTTGATTATTGATAGGAAGCTGTTGTAGAGGTCAAACCACTATTACAGGGCAGGTGGCCTTTCATTGCTGTAGGGGAGCTATTAGAAAGAGACTGGATGTTTTGCACAAAGTTGTTTATTGGCTCCACGAGACCATAGTCCGTGCGATGACAGTCAGGGAGGTGAGCATTTATTTATAACGTCAAGCGCGTTAGGGGTGTGGTATAATTGGAAAATTAATATCTTCCCTCTCTGGCAGCTACGCCGGAATACTTCTGTTTAAGGATTTGTTGGGTTCCCAAATTTGCTAACAAAGGTATGCTTGAGTCGATATGGCCAGATAAGAAATAGCTGGCGGTGCCATTGGTCACATGTGGGACACTCTTTGATAGATTTACCTCATGTCAGCTCAGCGAGCGATCGGCTCTGGTTTGTGCTAGTGCAAGGTCCTGCTGGCCGACGGTAGACAGGGGTGGTCGAGGAAGCTCCTCACTCTTACAAAGCTACAGAAATCATTCTCGAATCACTGTCCAATCGGTAGTCACGCAGTATGGCTGAACATATTACCTGATCCTGTATGTCGTAGTTGCCTGGAAGATGGCGAGGTGGAATCTTCTCAACACTTCCTTCTTTCATGCCCAACTTCACGAGGCCTGGGTTTAAAAGCTTTGGCTCTCAAAAATGCTTAATAGCGCCGAGGAGTTCTGACCATAAAAAATGTCCGTATTCGTAACTACATTATCAGTTCGAGTCGTTTTATCGATTAGAGTTTGGGTGCCATTCAGAATGTTGTATCTCAAAGGAACATCTCGTAATTATCTGAGTGATTCCCTTACCCCTGGGACTACCACCTAATCCAACGTAACATAGAACGCCTCAGCATTGAGTCAGTATTATTCGTGTTCCTCTGTGCTGTTCTGAGGTGTTGTTGTGCGCTTCTCAGAGAATTTGAAAATTTTAAAGTTGTGAATATGTTCGAAGTTCTTGAACACGTAACGTGTTAACCGCTATTGACTTTAGCATCATGACCGTAGCCTAACTATCTACGATAAAAGCGATTTTTTAAGACTATGCATAAAAACCCCAAAAATGAAAATCGGCATTGCATGTTAGATTCCAAATAACTTTTCAGACAATTCTTTAGAGTTAGAAAAAATTAAATTTTTTCGTATATAAGGACGAGTAGGTATTCAAAATACTCTTTCAAAATTTTATCCTTGAATATCCTTTAGAATTTTCAGTATTTATTTTTGGATATATCTTAAGAACAAATATAGACACGGCCACATCCTCTAATTCAGTCTTTCCAACATTATTAGCTTAAAAAATAAAATTAATTAAAAGGGCTTTTTGAACCACCAAAAACCATTTTATTTATTTTTTTTTTTATTATTTTTTAATACTACAGAAATTTCTCTCTTATTTGGCAACCATATTGCACAAAATATTTCAAACAATTGTTTGAATTAGTCGGAAATTTGAAATTCGGAAGTCCTTGTAAAAAATCCTCATAGCTGAGAGAAAAACGAAAATCACGGTTGTACTATATTTTGCACATAGTTTCGTGAGTAAATTAATTGTTTCGTGTGTTTTAAAATTTTTTTAATTTTTTGGCTCAGTAGAGAGCCACGCTTGTGCTGATAATATTTTTCGTGCAAAAATAGAATAAAACAATTAGAGTTAAGGTAGTCATTGAAAAAAGTTTCGGTTATTTGTGTGTATTTTCTTTTTGTTGATTATCGACTAGCATGAGTGGGATCAAATATTGTTGTATACAGTAGGTATAGGATATCAAAGAATATACAGTTTGCAAAAATAAAAAAATCAGCTTAAATTGATAAAAAAGAGGTTTTATGGTGATTTATTATTTTGATCGTTTAAAGCTGTTTTTCATTCATCGTTTTTGCCACCACATAAAAATATTTTTAGATGGGGGACAACAAAATAGCACTTTGCTTGAAAATTACCCCTGTATGAAGCCTGAGCATTTTGTCACTGAAAACTATTTATTCTTTGTTAATATATAAGTGATTTATTTAGGATCAGTGTCTTTGAAAAACATGCGAAAATAGTTTTCGATTAGATTACTGATATTTTTACGTCCCTTATTTTTATTTTTTTTTACCTGCCCAACACAATTTCATGGACAGATGACTGCGCGCTATCCTCTCGAATAACAAAATTGCCCCAGGCGTACTGTGCCGCCGATTTTAACTGCTTTATCAGTTAGGCTGCTAAACCTTCATCTCAATGCTGGCAAAGCTGTGCTCATTTGTACTGCAGCTGAAAGTTAAATATCGACTAAAATTGACACGGCAATTTCCAAGCTGGTTGTTAGTAAAATCGCGAATCCCTTAAAGCTCCAGGGCCATACCCTTCCATTTTTCGCACGCAGACAAACAGTTCACAGCCAAAGTAAAGTGGAAGTGAGCAGCTACTTAGGTTTAGCACCGGCAACTTTTCCGTATCAGATTATTGAAATGGGATTATTATGATAGCATCGGGGTGAAAGGCGGTTTGAAGTCTGCCTAACGGCTTAGCAACTGTGGCAAGGGTGGCAACCAACAAAGCAGACATCAGACATCAGAGAAATACAGCGACAGTTGTGTGTTAACAGACGTCAACTTGGCATCGTAAGCGACTTTTAATACGGCGCGTTGACGATAAGACATATCACCAGCTGTTAAAGGAAACGGAAATGGGAAAGAATGGATACGCAGTGGCACACGAAAAGCAACACAAAATAAACGCAGATACTGCTTTTCTAAATTCCTGCTTTAAGTAAAATATTTCCGCAAGCGGAATTTTTCATTTGCTCAATCGCTTACCTATTGCGACTGTCAAGGGTGAAAAAGAAGCACATGCGTACACACATGTGTACTACCATCGTCAGTGTTGGTTTAAAGCAGCCGTTGGTTAAGTTGCCTTTAGGAAGGATTTTACGTCTCTTAGGCACTTACGCTCATCCTCTTCTGCTCTTACATTTGTTATTCTTTAATTTTATTACCTTCTTTGTTGTTTCACATTCATATTTTCATTTGCCTTTTGGCCTCTATGTTTCAGCGCAGATCTACATTATTTAGAATTAGTTGCTCATACGCAACGGCGGCCGGCGGCAATTAAATAAAAATAAGCCACAAAAGTGATACTTAGTATGTACTCAAGCCCTCACATCTCTTTGTTTTCTTCTTTTCACTTTCAACACATCTAAATTTAATTGGATTTTTACATATCGCCATAGTAATAAGAAAATTGGGGGATGCGCTTGCACAAGCGAAGTATTAAAAGGCGAAGTCAGACGTTTCCTTTCTTCAATTATTTCACTTTCGGTGGCAAGAAAAGTGAGCTTGTTCATTAAAAGGACTGTGTATTTTTGATTGACAGCGTTGAGTACCATTGACAGTGGCCCTTTACAACCTTCAAGACGGCCATTAGTACATCTGCATGAGGTCATGAGGGCCAAAGGTGCCCATTTATAAAAAAAAATTTTAGTAGTATCAGAAAGAAGGATCCATAAAAAATGAATGCGGTTTTTTAATAAAAAGTTGTTTGCACCTATTTGATGGCTACAAATTACATTAGAAAAAAAAACTGAAGGGGCGTGTCTCGGTCTATTACCGCTTCGATTCTAGTAATGCATTCATGTCAGTGAGGCTACACTGGCACTCAAGGCCTCATATAAGATATGGAACGAGACAACGATTAAACCATGTTGAAGGATGCTGAATGCCGGATAAAACTTAACTATTTACTGCCGTGATATTCGCCAGAATGGCTGCAGATACTAAGATGGTTGAGGCACATTCCGACAAAGGAAAACGTTTGTTGTTCAAAGGACAGAAATAATCTCCACAGCTACATATAGAAGGAGATTTCTGAATCGAAAGACAGCAAGAAATACTGAGGTATGCATACGGACCCCTCCCCCCCCCTACCTTCCCCCCTTTCCATTGCGACCGGGTTTTGTGTATATAATTGTGTTATGAATGATTGCAAATACATTTTATATTATCATGGAACGTGAGATAAAAGTTGAATATTAAAAATTATTTACTGAAGTAATGACAATATTTTTCTTTTTTTCATATGTATGTATGCACATTAGAGTGGTCCAAAAAAATTTTCCAAGATACTGTTCGGGGCACCTTCCATAATTTTTCCTTTTACCTTTTACCTTTAAAAAACTGAAAGTTGGTATATATATTACAAATATTAAAAGAAAAAAATAAGGGGATGTCACGTTTTCTAGGATGAAAATATTTCCCATAAAAAAAATTGGACCACCTTAATGTACATACATTAACTGCATTAAGATTATCTCTTACATGTGTTTTAAATACACAATTATTGTTTTCCATGCAGATTTCAAAATTAATTCCAACCACGAGCGATTTACCTGCAACATCAACAATCAAAGCTGATGCTGATAGCAGCTACAAGAGCCATGTTCACGCATGGCGTTAATACCTGATTAAGAGTGACAACCTGTCGGAGTATACATATATGTATATATATATATATATATATTAGGGTGGGTCAATTAAAAAAGTTGATTCATATCCTTGCGATTCTGGTACTATGGACCATAAC